>NC_056751.1:639557060-639732060 GCF_019279795.1 Protopterus annectens
CTAGAAAAATCCAAATGGCTGCCAGGAACAGTTAGAATCAATCTTATCAATTGTCTTACATTCAAATTAATTCACAACTCATACTGCTGCCACTAGCACATCAAACACAGCAAAACTATTCCTTGCAGAAAATTCTTTATGCTTGTCAAGACCCCCTTTCAACAAGGCAATAGTTGAAAGCTGCTTCAACACCTGCACTTGCTGAATGGAATTAACAACCTCAAGATATTTGAAAACATTGGGAATTAGGTACTTTCAAAAAGGTGCTATTTGTGTTTTTTTTTTTTTACAAATGAATATATGTGTAAATGTTTCAACAATTAATAATTTTGACTTCCAACAGCTAGCTCTTGCTCGCATGGATAACCTCCCTTTTATTGGTGAAATGTTGGTATTTACTGAAAATATATAAATACTATTTTCTGTCCCCTTCTAATCTCTTCTAGTTCTTGTTTCTGTGAAACTGTATGTTAATCTGTTTAAACTGCAACCTACTTCATAATATAACATAGCCATCTATCTTTAAATATATCATCACACATTTTTTGTTCTATAATTGTTCCTATCACATTGTTTGAAGTGTGTAAATACTAATATTTTTGCTATCTGTTGTAAATGTGAGAATACCTAAATGGTCCAGGTTATGGCTGAAAATGGTCTGACAATTAGCCCAAATACCAGTCAACAAAGTTGAATAAATAAATTAGTTTCACCTTAAAAGTAACTTCTTTGTTAATGCAGCTGATGTTGACTTTCTGTCTACATTTAGTGCTTTTCTAATGAGGATTATTTCTTGTAGCTGTTCTATAACACCCTCCAGATGGGCCTCACTGAGACGGATACCTGGTGTCAAAATCATGGCTTCAAGCTAAATGCCAAAAAGTGCATAGTCATCCCCTTTGGAAAAAACAAAGTACCCGTGAACTACCACATAGGTGGTAGTCCCCTAAATACAGAAAATGTAATAAGGTATATGGGGACCCAAGTAGATAGTAATCTCTCCTTTGATAATCATATTGCCAAGGTGGTTAGAAAATCCTTCTATGTGGCCCACCTAATCACAAAAGGGTTCACATCTAGAACAAAAGAGGTTATTGTGCCTCTCAACTCATCACTCATTAGACCCATCATAGAATACAACGCCCCATTTGGGATGTACCTTACAAGACACCTGCAACAGCTGGAAAGACCACAAAAGTAGCTCACCAAGAGGATTGCTGGCTTCAAACAGATGCCCTATGCAGCCCGACTCAAGAAACTCCAGCTGCACTTAGTTGCATACCGCTTACTCAAAGGTGATCTCTGCCTGACATAAAAGGCCATGTCCAACCCAGAATTGATGGACATGCTCCACCTAAAAAAAAAACAAATCCCAGAGAGCTACATGCTGTAGAGATATAAACCATACCACAATGATAAATAGGACATGCTGGAGGGATAGATTCCTGTCCCAGAGACTCCCCATGCTTTGGAACAGGATTCCAATATACATCAGGCAGAGCTCCTCACTAACACTCTTCAAGA
This sequence comes from Protopterus annectens, assembly GCF_019279795.1. Lineage (NCBI taxonomy): Eukaryota > Metazoa > Chordata > Ceratodontiformes > Protopteridae > Protopterus > Protopterus annectens. The sequence continues at coordinate 639,558,585 of NC_056751.1, forward strand.
GAAACCTTGACAGGCGGATGGGAAACAGAAAATTTACCCCAGGGATCGCTGCAGTTGCTCTGCTGGACAGTGGCGCAGGGAACTAATGGCTCTGCTGGACAGAGGCACAGGGAACTCATCTAAGGGGGTGGCGAAAGCCAATACATTCTGGCTAGGCTTATAAATGCCCTTGGGCAGATAGCCTAGCACTTACCTATGAACCTATGAACCTATAACCAGTTTAGAACAACCTGATAAGCAGTATTCCCAGTTCTATATTTTGTACATAATGCAAATAGTTACCCCAGTTTATATTGTGTTGTATTGTATTGGATATTTTTGCCAAGATTTATATCACTTCAGTTGTTTCTTTAATGTACACTGTATTGCTATCTGCAATGTTTTCATGTAGTTGCATACCGCGGTGGTGCAGTTGTAGCATTGTCATCTCACAGCAAGAGATTCTCCCGTTCGATTCTCGGCTGGAGCGCCTTCTGTGTGGAGTCTGCATGTCCTTCCTGCAGTCGAGTGGTGTTCGAAAGACATGTGTGAATGGGCGTGCCTTCCTTGAAGGTTGGGTGTTGGGCTGGCACCTTGGCACCATAAAAATCTACTGCCAATCATTAGCGGACCGGAGTTCCACTGTGGTGACCCCTAACCAGGAAAAGCCGAAAGAAGAACAACAACTCTGCATTTTGTTTTATGCTATCACCATTTTGCTTGTTTGTGTCATGGCTGAAATGGAAACATTTGACAAGTCCACCCTACCAGTTAATAAATAGTAAATCAAATAAGTAAATAGCAAGCTTAAAGTTGTCAAAACACCATGGGATATTTATTTTTATTTTATTTTTATTTTTTGCTGGGTTAGTTCCACCTACTCTCGTAGCCTCTTTTCAATGAAGAGCAAAGATGATACTGATACTGACTAGGTGAAATTTGACACTGGGGAACTTCCTATACTTTATTTTCACAACTAGGTGGCATCAGAGTGCTGCTACATTGGTGCGTAGACAGAGATACAAGATGGAGGAGGAGAGAGAGAAAATGCAGACAGTGAAACGGAGCAAGAATATACAGAAAGTGTTGGGATTGCAGATTTTGAGGAAGTTGTGGTGACAACAGTGTATGAATGAGGTTTAGACATAACCAGCTTTAGGCACCAGTGAACCCTGTGGTCGATGGGGCCCCCCTCTTCCTGGGGGGCCCCCAATCACAGTAAGTTGTCTTATCTTGATATTTTTTAACATCTGTCAAACCAACAAAAGCTAGTACAGCAATACTGTGTACTTAATAAACCAGATGGGTAATAACTGTTATTTATATTGCCTTTAAAATTCAAAGATATCTTTGGTTATAGTAACAGTACTTTATCAAGCAACAGGCTTCACAATTTATATAAATATTCTACTACTGACATAGTACCCCTGGCTTAGTTAAACTCTGCTAGTGGGCATTCACTCCACTAAAACTAACAACATCGCCAGCTTAGGTACTAGCAATTTCCTTGGATGCAAGGGAGCCCCCTTAATCATCCTTTAGTGTATGCTGGCCCCCTTAATCATCCTTGACTGTGTGGGGGCCCCACAAAAGCTGCTGTTGGTTGGAGAAAAATGAGGAGAAAAAAATGCATTAATTTCCTGATTATGCTCTTTAACCCAAATAGGTCTGTGATATGACCCTGTTAGGATAACGCTAATAATGAACTTAAGCAAGAAAAGCACTAGAGAGATCAGCAGTGACTGATACCAGTGCAAACCCTGAAGTTTAAGAAAAGCTGATGCTTCTGATCTTCATGGATGGTTTTCCCTTTCAGGGAGTTTTCTAAATACTGTCGGAACACCAGATATTACAACTTACAACTTCTTTACAGAAGATTTAAGCACAATACATATAATAGCAGAATAAAGGTCTAAAATCAGGAACACGTTTTAATTATTATTGTAATTCAATTAAAAAGTTAATAGTATAACACCTTTTACATCAACAAGCATTTTTGGACAGTAAGTATGAAACTCTGACATCTGAATTTATTCACTGTAATCCTGAAAGATTTACAAGCAAATCAAACTTTTACGAAGTATAGAGCAAAGTTATGTGAAAAATCAGGGAAAATCTGTGAAATCTGGGACAGTAACAGGTTTGCATTACTTCTCATTTAGGACACAGAATATTCTTCTGAGTATCAGTAAAACATGTAGCTAACAAATAATTATATTTTACAGGTAATGAACATAATATATCACAGATAGAGTTACCACCTGTCCCACTTTGCCAGGGACAGTCCCTTTTTGGGCAGTTGTGTCCTGCAAAAAACTTGTAAAAATTGCAAATGTCCTGAGATATTAGGACAAAATTATTTCCTATATTTTATGTAATAGTTGCATAAAACAGTTATTCTGTATCTGAAACACCTAAATGTTATAAGAAACATAATGAACAACTAAAATGCTACAATAATAAGCTTTTATTTAGGCAAAGAAGTGAGGTTCTGTCCTTTGTACTGGCCGTGGGTATGTTTCAGCCTGCCAAATCTGACATTTGTAACAAAAATGTCCCACTTCAGGCATCTGAAAATCTGGCAGCCCTAATCACAGAACATTCAGACAATTAAATCTTCTAATAGTCTGGGGCCCCCATGCTGAAGACTCTATAACTGGATACAGGGGGCTTTAATCACCCTTGACTGTGGGTGTCACAAAAGCTGATGCTGGTTGGGGAAAAATGAGGAAAACAAAATGTATTAATTTTCTGATTATGCTCTTTAACCTGAACAGGGCTGTTATATGACCCTGGTAGGATAAAGCTGATAATGGCCTCTGCTCTCAACTGCATCCATTCTAAAACGAGCTCTGCTCAGATGTAAGTGTACAGAGGACTGCTGTAGGTTGTGTGTGTGTGTGTGTGTGTGTGTGTGTGTGTGTGTGTGTGTGTGTGTGTGTGTGTGTGTGAGCATGTGTGTGTCTGTGCATGTGTTTGTGTGTATGCGTGTGCATGCGTGTGCATGTGTGTGCATATGTATGTGTGTGTATGTGTGTGTGTGTGTGTGTGTGTGTGTGTGTGTGCGTGTGTGTGTGTGTGTGTGTGTGTGTGTGTGTGTGTGTGTGCAATCATCATTTTTTTACTTTCCTCATAATCACATTTTAAGCGTGTACAAGTAGTTGCCTTTGACAGTTTGGGTTGAGGAGTGAGGAGACGTGCTATGTATACGTATGTCACCAGTCACTTCAAATACATGACAGTTATAATTTGAACCTCATCTCAGTCTAGCACTAAAGGGATGCAAAGGCAGGCAGTTCCAAAATTGGACCTGTGTATCCAGACAACACCAGGCTTGTTAGTTTATTGTGAGTTACTATTTTGTCATCTTTGAACATTGAGCGTTTGGTACTTATATCTTTCATGAAAAAAAAAAAACCCAGCAAAATAAGACTGAAATTCTTTTATTACTCCTGATTCTTATTTAGGCTACCATTGGATTAAAAGGTTGGGAAAATGCTCTAAATATATTTCTGAACATGCACAACCCAATGGCATCTGGGGGCTCTGGCTTAACTGAGTTATTTCCTAAATTTTTATTACTATACTTACTTTGTGAAGAAAGGTGTGTTGAAAGGAAGCAAGGAAAACTAAAGCTGAATAGCAACACAGTTTTTTTCTTTAATCAAAATTTCTGTTCAAGCCATCATTGGATGAAAAGGTTGTATAAAAAGAAAAAAAAACTTTAAAATGCAGTTCAGAGCACACAGAAAGTTATGCCTTCTTGCAAAAGCTGAGGAGGAAGGTAAAATGTGAAAAATGAAAGAAAATAGTAATGTGCGTGGTATAGAGAACCCATTTTTTGGGGGGGCGAGGGGATGATTGGAGCTTATGGTTGGTGTGTGTGTGTGTGTGTGTGTGTGTGTGTGTGTGTGTGTGTTGGGAGGGACTGAAACAGTGGACCCAGGGCACCATTTCACGAAGTCCAGACCTGTATATAGAGTTGCTGCAATGTATCACTGGTGCATCTAAATTCCAGTAAATCTAAATGTTCCTTTGTGAGATGGGCCTACATAGTGTGGTAGACAGGCCTGCTGTACTGTAAGAGCACTATAGCTACAAATCAGTCTGTGATTACTACTCCTAAAAGTCTGTAGCATGAATTAACAGATTGCTTAGGATGGGGTGTCAGTGGCAGGATGATATGTAGACTGAAAATGTCTAGGGGCCCCCAATTTTACATCTGCTGGGGGCCCCCAGAATGCTAACACTGGCCCTGGGTTTAGATACACAAGCGTTGTTGGAGTTAATGAGGCAGGATGATCTAGAAAATGTCAATGCTGTAAAATTGAGTGACATGGTAGAAAGAGTGTTTGTGTAGGGAGCAGAGGAGAGCACTGCCATTGAAACAAAGAAGGAAGGAAGGCACACAATCCGGTGCATGTTCAACTGGGAGATAAACTTGCTTTAAGATCATAAACTGGCAACAGGGTATTAAAAAGAAATTGGCTGGAGCTTAACTTTTACAGAAGCGGTAAATAAGTCTGACACCCAGATTGGAAATTCTGAGGCAGGAATAAAAACGCAGGAAGGAGAAGAGCTGAGTGAAAGAAAATGGCCAGTATTAAGAATTAAGGTGAAATCTGATGAAAATATAAACAGATGTAAAGTACTTCACAGCATACCTCTGAACCTCTCAGTGCAAGAAACCTGGACAAAGCCAAATAATGTGGGGGGGGGGGCAGGCCCAAAAATAGGGACAGATTTTGCATACTGCTCATATGAACTTAGTTGCTAGAATACCAGGTTTTGCATTTTTACGTGCATTACATATAAACTCAAATGTCTGTCCTATTAAATATTATTTACTCACTTTAATTCTCAATGTTTTGCCAGAAAAATCACAAATTTTATAAGGAAATGACCAAAAATATGAGGCTAAAATCTGGACAGTCTGCAAAAATCTGGACTGTTAAGAGGTATGCTTCAAAGTATAATAGAAACATTGTGGCTTAAACTCCGGGGTATCCGAGCACTAATACATCTGAAGAAAGAAGATTTTTGTAAGGTAACTTTTGAATATTTTACTCTGCCAGAGAAGTTTATATGTATATGAAAAAGAATAAAAATGACTGCCCCATGGAAGGAATAAATTTTTTTCAGACTTCAGCACTACAACTTAGAAAAAACATATTTTCTAACTGAGGGTAACACTTTTCATGAAAGTTAAACAGAAATTATGATGTAAGAAATGTATGAACAGGGGGTGGGAGGTTTTAGTAACTTTAAATTACAGTGCATTGTGTAAGTACAGTGTAGTGAATTAAGTTATTTCCAGGCATCTGTTTGTTGTCCTCAACACTTGTGCTCCATACCAGTCAATTTACTTTAATAGACTCTAAGTCTGAACTCTTCTGGCAGGAGCAGACTGATTTCACTCATTAGAGCTGAGAATTACTGGTAGAAAATTCAGTGTATTCTTTCTGTATTCTTTCTGATTGGCCTGTGGACTTAGAGTTAAACTTAAGCTTATAGCTTAAGCCTCGCTTTTGTGGAGTCTTGGTTCATTTATCCAGAGCTGCTCTATTGTTTGGTCCAGACATTTTGAGTGATTCTGCAAGAATCTGAAGCCATCAAAAGCTAAAAAAATATAATTTCTGCACTTGTAATATTTTCACTTACTGTGAAGGTTAATTGTGATAATTGTTTCTTGACAACATATATACACTCACACACACACACACACACACACACACACACACACACACACACACACACACATACTATTATTAATGTGACTTTTATTAATGTGAATTTTTATTCATAATAATGTGTTTTTATCAATTTGGTTGTCATACACAAGCATGTGCATTTAAAAAACACAACTGTAATGTATTATTGCAAGGTTTTATCATTATATGCCTTAATAATCATTTTAAGGATGTTTCTTCTTGTTACTTCTCCTTTAACTTGACTTTTAATTGTCTATTAACTTAGTCATGTGACTCTTAAATTGTATTTAAACCATACACTGCCCTTTCTTAGTTGATTTATGCACCTGAGGAAGCCCTCTAGGTGAAAGTTTTTACTTGGGTATCTGGAAATTGCTTGTAATCATTAAAGAATTTTAGTTCACTCTGTGTAACTGGAAAATTGTTTGGAATTATTAAAGGATTTCATCTCACTTTGCCCTGGTTTCCAATGATTTTTTTTTTGTGTAAGGGCTGCTGTTCTGTGCTAATTACAGTGTATCTAGTGAATTGTTAAGTTAGTTCCATGCATCTTTTTGTTGTTCCTCAATATATAGGCTCCAGACCAATCATTTTACATTAATGGAGTCTAAGTGCACACTCTTGTGGCAGGAGCAGCTGGTTAAACTCACCTAAACTGTAAATTACTAGTAGAAAGCTCATTGTGTGCTTTCTGATTGGCCTGTGGGCTTTGTTATTGTTAAACCTGTTTTTTTTTCTGAGCACATATAAGCCTTGCATTTTTGCAAGTCTTGGTTCACTTATCCAGAGCTGCTCATCATTTGGCAATAATGCCATAAACTTTGAGTCATTTTGCAAGCATCTGAAGCCATCTGAGGTTAAAAAATTAATCTATGTTTAATTTTTGCACTTGCTTTTTTTCATTTTCTGTGAAAGTTGATGGTGATATTTAATTGTTTTTCTGCACTTTTTCAAAAGTTCAAGCTGTGTTTCCAACTGCTGTAATGGCTGCTGCTCTGTACTAATTACAGTGTATCTAGTGTATTGTTAGCTCCATACATCTTTTTGCTGTTCCTCAATACTTCGGCTCCAGACCAGTCATTTTACATTAAGACAGTCTAAATATGCACTCTTGTGGCAGTAGATGACAGATTTAACTCAACCGAGCTGAGAATTACTGGTAGAAAGCTCATTGTGAGCTTTCTGATTGGCCTGTGGGCTTAGTTAGTGTTAAAATTGTTTTCCACTGTGCATATTTAAGCTCAGCATTTGCACAAAGAGCCTCTTTGTGCAGTGGTGGTTACTGGGGACCTTGTATATATGCAAATACCAGAAGTTTGAAATTTCCATATAAAACTACCTTGGAACTTTACCTAACTCCCACAGTACTCACCAAGCAACTAGATTGTGCAGTGAGCAGCACTTAACACATTTTATTAGGACTATTTAAGTCTGCAGTACCTTCTCACAGCACCCAAAATTATCACTGTTCAGTGAGCATCTGGTCTGAGCTCTGGGCAGCATTGCAGGCTAGGTTAGCTGCAGATTACATCAACTAAGCACCCCCATGTCTGGTTATAAACAACCTCCACTCCTATTCCTTGCAAGTACAGTAAGACTAGCAACCACAGAAGGGAACTTTCCTACCATCTCAGTTTCCAGCTTGGTAGACATGGGCATCATGAGGCAATGTAGCAATTGACTCATGTACACTGACAACTATTTAATTCACCAACAAACAAATACAGTATGTGAGAAATATACTTACACATTGTCACTGGAGGCCAGACTCTCAGATATAGACACAAAATGCACCAAACATGCTGTCAGCATCTTACACATATCACTCACCGCACCCACTGAGGACCATACACGTAGACCTATATATGTGGAGGTGCTCACGTGTAAACTACCCAAGCTTCAAAGGCTTCTCAGGCATAGTCCTCAGAAACTACATGTACACAAACAAGACACTTACCAGCACAACACAAAAAGCTACATCTCATTGTGTCTCAACTACCAAGCCTATGAGAAGCATTTCACAACCCAGCATTCTGGTCATAGGTGACTCCATTAGGAGGGACACTGGTGCCCCCTTACAATGTTGGAGGAAAAGGATGGTTACAATTAGTTGACTGTCAGGGGCCAAGATCCGGAAGATCATGTAAGCACTTAGGCCACTCACCCTAAATACCAGTATGACTCAGTCCTGTGAGCATAAATTACCTGAGACATACCCCCCTGGACTATATGAATAGAGACATGATTGAGCTCTCAGAATATGTGTCACAGGCAGGTATGAGCAGCATCCACACAAAAATGATGCACTTTAACAACTGGATTAGCAACTGATGTCATTCCAAAAGGGGTCTGATATTTACCAGTGTGGGAGGACATGCTTTGCCAGGGATGGTCTCCACCTGTCACCACTCAGCTTTCAGATATTGGCAAAAACATTATCTACCATTATAGTGACGTTTTAGGCATTGCCAAACAGACAAAATTTCCACCATAACAAAAGCTACTCAAGAAAAGCTAAAGGCATTACTGCTGAGTGCTAGGAGTCTGAACAAAAAAAAACACACTCCCTAGAAGCTCTCTTCACTCTGGAGAATGCTGATATCTGTGCAGTTACTGAAACATGGTTTAAAGCCACAGAAAGCACTCTGGTAGTCCAATGCTATAACACTTATCATACATTATTTTCACCTACTGAACACAAAAGTGTGAAAGGCAAAGGTTTATCTAACTACATAAATGATAATCTCACCTCAAGGCTGGTCAAACAATATGACATGCTTAAACTTCTCCATGTCCATCTAACTATGGGAAAAGTCCATTACCATATTCTTGGTAGCTACAGGTGCCTCTCCATGAACCAGGAAAACCACACATCATACCTAGAGTTACTTGAATCAGTCACAATTCAACCCAGAACAATACTCATGAGTGATTTTTAACTACCTCTCCATTAACTGGGAGGCATGCATGACCACTAAAATACAGGCCCAAAGATTTCTCGACTTTGTGAATTTAAATACCCTGGAGTAGCTGGTCTGTACTCCCACTGGGGGAACAAATATCCTAGATCTGGTACTCACAAATATGGCAAAGCACCACACCCCCCCATGTATGATGTCATCACTGGTAAGATCAGATCACAAAGTGGTCTCCCTGGAAAGTAAGTAAAACTGAATCCCAAAAACTTTTAAGAACTTTTCTAAGGCAAACTATTTTGTATTAAGTGACAGCATAGCTTGATTCCAATCTCCCTCAAATCCAGAAAACACAGAAGTCTTTACAGAAGAAAACACAAAAGCCCTGTGCAACCACATAAACAACTGCATAGAAATGCCAGTACTGAACAAAAATAAAGCCAGGTCAAACCTCAGAAACAAGCCACCCTTGTGGACCCCTGGTATTAATAGGTTGTACAACAAAAGAAAGAAAATCCTGTTGAGTAGTAAAAGGGAATGTGCACAACAGAGCAAAAATGTCCCTCATTAGTATGAACAAGTAAATCAGGGAACTAGTCAAGTCTCTAAAAGCAGACTTTGAGGTAAAAATAGCTTCCAAAGTTAAGGATAATCATAAGGATTGTTTTTTAGTTATGTCCGCAATCTTCTATACAGTCAGAAAATATTGCAAATCTGCTGGCAGATAAATTCAGCGGACTTCACTTCCCCATCACTCCCAGTTCTCCCTCAAGAAATACCCTACACCGCTCCTCCAACAATTATCACCAATGAACAGGTAGTCACAGTGTTGTCTAAAGCTAAAAACATGGCATCAATGGGCCCGACAATATACCAAGCTGTCTCTTATATAGCTTAAATAAGGACTCATCGGGCCCTATTAGATCTCTGTTTAACCACAGCCTCTGAACCGTCATTTTTCCTGATAAGAGTGAGAACAACTATGGTCATACTTCTTCATAAGGCAGAACCATCAAATAACCTGAGAAGTTACAGTCTCATAAGTTACAGTCTTGTTTGTAAGGCCATGAAAGGAATAATCATAGACCTGTCAAATAAAGGCATGTCTGCATGTTTTTGATCCCTCATACACACTTTTGTGCAAAACATATCCATCAAACACACTGATCAAGTTACACCTTTGTGGCAACTGTGCTATGACTAACTCTGTGGCATCATACGTTAGTGTACACAGGTAGAGACTGTTATGGCATGTGTCCGATAAGTGTTCAAATCCAGCAGTGTGCTTTGTTTTGCTATTGTACAAAATAAATGTTAGTAAGTAAGATTGGCTTATTTAGCTGATATGATTGCCTACATTTCTACATAGGAGTTACATTTACCCAAGGTAAATGCTGTGTTCCCTTGGGTGTTTTTGAATGTTTTGACATTTCAACACATTGATGTGCTGTCTGACAAATGCAATATGATTTCTCATGTGGTGTCATCAGCTACTGCAGAGGTCTAGAGAATATTGATGTACATTGAAGATATTTGAATCCAGTAGTGTATAACTTATAACATTTTGTTCTGAATCAGGTGGTACAGGTCAGAATGGCTTATTAAACAGATTGTAATGTCTGAAATGCTACATAGTGGTAACACTATCACAGAACCTGTATTTTCATACCCTAGGGGTACATTCTTTTTAAAGCAGCCTATATGCATTCATACACAGTGTTCTGGTTACCCCTTCAACTGTGTTTCTTTGTGAAACAGTGTTAAGACTTCTTCTATTGTGTCAGCAGTAACTTCAAATGTCTAAACACTGACTTAAATGGTCATGTGTTCCAGTCCAGCATTGTCTGCCTTGTATGACTATGTAAAAACAAATATATAAATAAAATAAGGAGATTGGTGACATACTGGAATGGCTGACTCTAAACACCTGATATTTTGTTTTTTTGATGAGTGGGTGATCTTCATCCCCTAATTGTTGTAATTCCTTGTGAGCATGCTCAGTTTAATAATGTATGTATTACATTTTCCGTTGTGTGACACTTAGCTCAAAGTAGTTAAATTAATCCATGGTGCGAATTATTTATTGTCATTTGTCATTTTGTGTAAACTACTGCTGAGAATTTGCCTTCAACAGCATGGTTGTACTGACTGTCATGCAATGCATGTTGGGAAAGATGCACGGAAGACACCAACAATGTTATAAGCCTGTTTAAAAATGTTGGAATTCAACTCTAGCATTTTCCACAGTTCAGTGACAACATTATGTGATGTTGCAAATGTCTGTGAGGTATGCTGAGTGTTGTGGACCAGGTAATACAATGTGTTGTACAATGTTCATTTCAGTAGTCATTTCAACAGTGTAATGATATGTCATCGGCATTAGTATGTTAACTGTGTATGTGTGGCAGTAGCAGCTAATACACATGTAATGTGGTTGTTACATAGGTACACAACACTGTCCACTCCCATCTCAAAATGGACTGCCAACACAAGATGTGTGTCTGGCAAGATTTTTATGTTAGTGCAGATTTCATGACATGTTCCATATCGCCCGTGTACATGCATCTTGCTTGCTATAGTTTCACATATGTAACAATTTATGATGCATAATTATGTATTTCTTGTTTGTGTGGCATATCCTTGTGGATTGCAGTGCCTAATGTTTTGGATGTGTTCTCTGTCCCACTCCTACCCTTCACAACATGCATGTTAATACCACAACTGTTGTTGTATCCACTTTCAGTATTTGTACAATCAATATGAACAGGTGTTCTGTATATCTTTCCATTTGTCCATAAATTTATGTATGCACTTATCTGCTATTATTGCATTGATTCTTTGATACATGTGCCATTGGGTGGTTCTACACTTTTGTTATGTTTTTTCCAAGAACTCATTTTCCTTTTGTATTATTTACTTGATGTTTACTCACAAGCGTAGAGAGTGTGTTGAGTAGATGGAAAGAGTACTTTGAGGGGTTGATGAATCAAGAGAATTAGAAGGAGAGAAAGTTGGATGATGTGGGGATAGTGAATCATGAAGTACAATGGATTAGCAAGGAGGAAGTAAGGATATCTATGAAGAGGATGAAGAATGGAAAGGCTGTTGGTCCAGATGACATGCCTGTGGAAGCATGGAGATGTTTAGGTGAAATGGCAGTGGAGTTTTTAACCAGATTGTTTAATGAAATCTTGGAAAGTGAGAGGATGCCTGAGGAATGGAGAAAAAGTGTTTTGGTACTGATTTTTAAGAATAAGGGTGATGTGCAGAGCTGTAGTAACAACAGTGGGATTAAAGTGATCAGTCACAGCATGAAGTTATGGGAAAGAGTAGTGGAAGCTAGGTTAAGAAGAGACGTGATGATTAGTGATCAGCAGTATGGTTTCATGCCAGGAAAGAGCACTACAGATGCAATGTTTGCTCTGGGAGTGTTGATTGAGAAGTACAGAGAAGGTCAGAAGGAGTTGCATTGTGTTTTTGTAGACTTAGAGAAAGCATATGACAGGGTGCTTAGAGAGGAGTTGTGGTATTGTATGAGGAAGTTGGGACTGTCAGAGAAGTATGTAAGAGTGGTACAGGATATGTACGATGGTAGTGTGACAGCGGTGAGGTCTGCGGTGAGAGTGATGGATGCATTTAAGATGGAGGTGGGATTACATCAAGGATCAGCTCTGAGCCCTTTCTTATTTACAATGGTGATGGTCAGGTTGACAGACGAGATCAGATAGGAGTCCCCGTGGACTATGATGCTTGCAGATGACATTGTGGTCTGTAGTGAGAGTAGGGAACAGGTGGAAGAGATCCCGGAGAGATGGAGATATGCTCTAGAGAGAAGAGGAATGAAGGTCAGCAGGACTAAGACAGAATATATGTGTGTGAATGAGAGGGAGGATAGAGGAATGGTGAGGATGCAAGGAGTAGAGGTGGCAAAGGTGGATGAGTTTAAATACTTGAGATCAATAGTTCAGAGTAATGGTGAGTGTGGAAGAGAGGTGAAGAAGAGAGTACAGGCAGGATGGAGTGGGTGGAGAAGAGTGTTAGGAGTGATTTGTGGCAGACGAGTACCAGTAAGAGTGAAAGGGAAGGTCTACAAGAGGGTAGTGAGACCAGCTATGTTATATGGGTTGGAGACAGTGGCATTGACAAAAAGGCAGGAGCTTGAGCTGGATGTGGCAGAGTTAAAGGTGTTAAGATTTGCACTGGGTGTGACGAGGGTGGACAGGATTAGGAATAAGTATAATAGAGAGTCAGCCCAGTTTGGAAGGTTTGGAGACAAAGCCAGAGAGGCAAAATTACATTGGTTTGGACATGTGCTAAGGAGGGAGGCTGAGTATATTGGGAAAAAGATGCTAAGGATGAAGCTACCAGGTAACAGGAAAAGAGGAAGGCTAAGATAAGGTTTATGGATTTGGTGAGAGAGGACATGCAGGTGGTTGATGTGACAAAGCAAGATGCAGAGGACAGGAAGAAAAGGAAACAGATGATCCGCTGTAGCGACCCCTAACAGGAACAGCCAAAAGAAGATGATGATCATTTACTTGATGTTTATGTTTTATAATGTGAATGCAAATGCCATTGATGTAAAACATGTCCATCAATGTAGCCAGTGCAATGTACAAAAGTACCTGCCTTCCTTGTCATCTTGTTCATAGGGTTCCCCTTGCTTCTATATATTCCTAATCGACCTATCTGTTGTTGTGTTTTGCACAATCAGTCACTTCTAGATCTCAGGTTGCTTGTATACACACCTTTGTTCACATCATGTGTATCAGCTTTGCCTTACCTCGACATGTCTGCCAATGTGTGTCGTGGGCTCCACCTGTGGCTACTCAGCGTATTGTGCCTTGGTTCTTGTAGATTTGATTAACAATGTTGCTCATCATGCAAAGATGGCTGATCATGTTAATTCCAGCATGATGTGCCCATAATTTTAATGAATCCACAGGATAGTCTCCTATCTTAATTATTGACATATTCACCACCACAAACCTTTTTATCTCTTCCAACATTTTTTTCCTCATCATATTTGTATATGCATAAACACACGGTCTTACTACTCTCTTTTTGTATATCACATACTATCAGTCTTCTTGGTGTAAATACTATGTCCATTATTTTTTACTTCCTCACTTTTATCGTAAACGTTATGCCTGAGCGCACCTCATTATCTAACGACCAAAACACTTTTCTTCCCCATGCAGCTCCAATTTTTTCTCTTGTCTCTTTTCTAATGCATCTTGTATCTGACAAATATACAATGTCCACATTTATTTTTTCTCCATTCTGCTACTGTCAGGGCTGGATTTGTGAGTGCCTCATATATTAGTCATAGCTCACTCCATAATAGTCAATTTGAGACAGAGCAAAGGCATAGGTCTTTTAGTCTAGCACGTAGGACATGTTGTTAACATGCTGTACTTTCAGTGTGAGGAACCACTGGGGTTGCTGCAGCTGTTGTAAGAGCCTAGTCAGGTACATGCCAAATAGTGCATTGTACTCAGTTATTGGTTTCATGAGAGCTGAGTACAGTGGAACTATAACTTCCTTGGTCTGGCTGTCATGCCTTCACTTATAAGCTGTAAAACATTGAACAACTTCCTCACCCCTATGGACATATGGTAGTCAAAGTTCAGCCTGCTATCTATCTGTGTGCCTAGATCTCTCACCTCTGAGTCTACTCTTAGGGTGTGCTTTTAATGCTGTAATTTGCAAGGGTCTTTGGCTTCCCAAAGGGTATAATAATGCATTTTTTCTCATATAGTTTTAGGCCATGGCTCTGGATCCAGTAATTTGCCTGATTTAGACCCTCCTGAAGAATAGCTACATCACTGGGAGATTCAATGATTGCCCCCAACTTATAGTCATTGCCAGACTTTGTCATCCAGAGGCATTCCACATTACCCTTGACTTTAGAGAAGTATATTCCAAACAGAGTGGTCCTAGCACTGAGCCCTGTAGGACACCACTAGTAACTGGCCTGTTGCTGGATCTGGATTCACCCACTTTAACTACATGTCCTGTCTGTGAGCCAATTGGCTATCCATCTGATGACACAGGAATTTGTATCCAGTTTTGTGAGTTTATAGGATCATAGGAGGTTACCAGGCTTATAGCCCTGGGGCCCTTACAAGGCTAGCTAAGAGTTTATCTACAAAAAAGAAACCTCAGTCAGCACCTGCCATTCCTGTCATTGAGGGGCAGAGGTGCAACCCCTGGGATAAATTTGTGGTTTCCCATCAACTCCTCAATGTTGTTCTTGAAAAGGGTCAGCGAGAAACTCTCTTTTACATGTATGGGAAATCTATTCCAGACATGGGGCAGCCTATGGGAGACAAACCTGTCTCTCCAGAAGGTTTTGTTGATGTTGTATATTAAATTTAGGCCTTTCGAGCCAGTAATGCGTGAGGAGTTAGACTTATGGATATGGAGTATCTCTAGTAGGGCAGGGACCGATATTGCCTTGTAAGTGAGACACAGATCATCTCTGAGCAATCTGTATGATACTGAGTAGAGTGATAGTTATTTGAGCCTGTCCACATAGGACAGGTATTGAAGGCAATGGATTCTCTTTGTGAGGTATTTCTGTGTCCTTTCCAGTTGGTGCAGGTGTCTGGAGAGGTACATACCAAATGGGATGTTATACTTAATTGTTGGCCTAATGAGGGAGGAGTGCAGAGAGGTAATAATTCCTTTTTTCTGGATGCAATCCCTTTACTTATAAAATGAACTAAGCAAAAGGCTTTTCTGACCACTGCCGCTACATGATGGTCAAATGTGAGATTGTCGCCAACTTGAATACCCAGGTCTCTCACCACAGGTTATGTGGTTAGGGGGTTGTCGTTGATGTGGTAATCAGTAGGGGTCATGTTTTTGCCGAATGGTATGGTAATACATTTTATTTGGCTTAACTTAAGGCCATGACTTATTTATAATATTTGCATGTGGGTTTGTGTCAAATGTCTTGGCCTTGTCAAGGTGGATGGTATGTGCTGTTTTACCCTCATCCATGGCTCTAGTGACTTTTTCAAAAAAGTTCATCAGATTTAATAGGCTTGACCTGTCCTTGACAAAGCCAAATTGTGTTGGGTCCAGTGTTTCAATGTTTCCTCCATCGTTGTTTATCAGGGCCATGATTATTCTTTCCATTACCTTACATGTAAAACTAGACAAACTTACAGGTCTGTAATTACCTGAGTCAGCTGATGGTCCCACTTTGTGTACAGGGATGGCTGTTGCTGCCCTCCATTCTATCAGGATAAAGCCAGTCTAGAAGGTGTGGTTAAACAGAGATCCTAATGAACCTGATAGGTCCTGATTCAAACTGTTTGAAAGGTAACCTGGCATATTGTTGGACCCCAATGAGGCTGTATTTTTAGCTTTAGAGATCACATGGCAACCTGTTCTTTAGTGATATTTGGCACAGGAGTAATGAAGGGTATTTTGGGGGGGGGGACTGAGGTGATGGGAAGGTGAAATCTGAGTTCAAATATTCAGTCAGAAGAGTTGCTATATTTTCTGGATGAGTATAGATAATGTTGTCCACAACTAATATTGTATATTTTTGAGTTTTTCCCTTAAGATTGCAGACATAATTGAAAAATGCTGTATGGTTATCCTTAGCTTTGGAGGCTATTTTTGCCTTAAAGTCTACTTTCAGAGTCTTGACTTGTTCCATGATTTGCTTGTTTACATGAATGAG
This sequence comes from Protopterus annectens, assembly GCF_019279795.1. Lineage (NCBI taxonomy): Eukaryota > Metazoa > Chordata > Ceratodontiformes > Protopteridae > Protopterus > Protopterus annectens. The sequence goes on from NC_056751.1 coordinate 639,574,889, forward strand.
GGACTTTTTGCTCTGTTGTGCACATTCCCTCTTACTTCTCAACAGGATTTTCTTTCTTTTGTTGTATAACCTATTAATACCAGGGGTCCACCAGAGTGGCTTGATTTTTTTGAGTTTGATCTGGGCTTATTTCAGTCCAGTACTGCTGTTTCTGTGCAGTTGTTTATATGGTAGTACAAGGATTTTGTGTACACCTCTGCATAGGTATCTGTGTTTTCTGGGTTTGGGGGAGCTTGGACACTAGCTGTGTTGTCACCTAATAAGAGGCAATTTGCCTTAGAAACGTTCTTAAAGTTTTTGAGTTGGGGGGGTGAGTTTTACCATTATTTCAACAATGACTGCTTTGTGATCTGATTTAAGGAACCACAAACAGATACCTAATACTAGCTAAAAATGACTAGATAGAATGTATTTAAGTGCAGAACAGCAGCCCTCGCAGCAAATAAAAAATGCAACTTTTAAACTTTAAAGAAGTGCAGTAAACAATAAGTAGCCCAACTTTTTTCAAAATATAATGACAGCAATGTAGCAAATTATTGCTTAGTTGTGCAGTTTGGCTGAGTGTAGTAACACAAGAAGCACCATATGAATGTGGCCAAAGGAAACTTGTCAGGTTTTGCAATTGTGAAGAGTCATTTACTGTTACTTCACATTAAGGCTCAATGCCAAGTGTTGCACAAATGCTAAGGACAGAAATAGAGTTTTGTTTATGGGCCATTCCTGGACATATGTGTGGTGTGTGGATCTATTTTTTGACCAGGTTAAAGATGTAAATGGGGTTGATAGGAAAGTGGTGAAGATGGGGAGCAACAGAGATTAGAACACCATTGGAGATATTAAGAAATGTGCAGGATGGTGTTGGGGGGCACCATAGCTATCCATTTATTCACTAGATAACACTGTATTGGTACAAAGAATTTATGAAATTTGGATAGTCCAGTCATAAAGGATATTTGGCAACAATGTAATAATGTTGAGTGATTAACTGGAACAAAGCAAGTGCATCATACACACATATATGTGAAGTGGAGAGCTATGTTTAGAGCATTTATTTTAGTGTTGTGGAAGGGTTTTTAGGAATAAGAGGAGTAGGTATGTAGGACAGGTTAGGTAGCAGACACACATGAGATACAAGGAAGACTGGAATGGTGATGGACACAAGAGGCTGGAGACACTATGAATAGGAATATGCATGGGACTTTGGGGGTGCATTCCTGTCCAACATGAATACAGTGGGAATCTAGTTCCCACCCTCAGAACTGTCACCACTGTCGCTTTTCCCAGACACTATGGGCAGTGTCAGATGGAGCAGCGATTTGGCTATTTGCTCCAGGATTATTTCCATCTAGCTGATGTGGATAACAAGGTCTATTTTTATGATCTCTTCCACCAGACCTGTCAGCTGTTGTCAGATGATATTAGTGCCACCTCCAGTGGCATTATTCCTGGTGGGTAGCAGTGCACCAGCCCCAGGGTAGAGCTACCTGATGCAGGTAGTGCTGATGGTGCAGGGGTTGTGGAAGCAACCCCAGCAGGTTGTGACCAAGAAGTGCTGGGTGCCTGTGCTGCCTGTGTGGTGCTATCACAACCCCCTGTAGATGGATAGCATGCCAACCCCCTGTAGCTGGACTAGCCCTCCATGCTGGTACTTTGTTGCAGTAGGTATGATAATCCAAATTTAATTAATAGACACAGATGGAGGGTGGGAGGTGAAACAACAGAGAAAAATATCACAAATGCAATGAAACTGTAATAAATTGCAAACCTCTGTATATTCTACATTTTAAGTTTGAGACTTGTCGCATCCACATATGACTGAGAAGTCATATATTTCTGTTACATTAAAGTTTAATATCCTCAATATTATTAACAGATTATAAAACATTTGTGACTATAGGACCACTGGTGTATGCAGTATATTTCATTAAATGGATATTTGAACTCAGGAAATGTTATTCTAACTTATTGATTACAGAACAATAAATATTAAGCAACACATAGTAATTTCTTTTGCTTGAATCTGAATCCAGAAATATCAATGCTCAGTGAACCACTGACTAATGCAATGTTGCAAGAGCTATTCATCCAGGTATGTACAATTTGCATATGTAGAGTATGCATAGTCATATAGTATTCTGGAAAACAGTTATGGACTGATGTCCGCATAACTGATAACCTGTTTGTACAATCTGTGCTATTATAAAATTGTAATCACTCCTACCTGAACCCATACTGACCCTGTACCTCTTTGAGGTGTTCCAGTCCCTCCTGATGTGGCTTCCTATTTCCTTCAATCTCTATTTCACATAACAGAAAAAATAAAATAATTAACACTGTTTTGTGATGCGAAGACATGCCATTGCTTTGTTTTGGGCCACTATAACTACAAAACTGAGGAGGTTTGTGGGTTTGAAAATATTCCTCCAATTGGTGAAGGAGGTCCTGCTTTTACCTTTATAAGTTATTCAAATGATGGTAGCATTGTTCACCCATGCGTGGGATGCCAGTTACATGGGTGACCACCTTGAGTAAGCTATTCCAAGCCTCAGACTTGTACCTGTGACCTTGTATATTCACTGTGTATAAGCCTTCTCGGTAATATTTAACAAGGATTCCTACAAAAATCTTGGAATCCTCCTGACACCACCTCAGTATTGTAAATGGAGCATTACCCTCACCATCTCCTGTCTTGTCTCCTCAAGAATCTCTTTAAAATGGCAGGGAATTAAAATCAAATTCAAATCTTGCTTGCACCAGTCTATGCACAGTGACGGACAACCTAGAGAACTGCATATGCATGACAGAAAGCACAGAGATTGGTTAGAATTAAATATATGTATTATTTCTTCAATGTGCAGTTTAAGTGAGAAACATGACAGTTATACTTGTCCATGTGTGCTAATCATTACACTTACAAATGCTCCACAGTGACTTCAGCTAATGCTGGTTAATGCTGGCACCTTAGTTACATTTCAAATGATATATTGCCATCTCTGGGCATGTTCTCTGGGATGCTTAATACCATTCATAATATGAACAGTCTTGCAGATGAAAATGACCAAATCTAAATTATGTTGTTGTTGTTCATTGTTGTCCGTATGTACATTTTGTTTAAGTAATACACAATGCCTTGTTGGCACATAAAAAGTTAATTAACTGTGAGTGCTACCACCTTTGAATTGAGCCCATGACAAAAAGAAACATGAACTTCTGAACTCTGTGTGTTAATTGGTAAAATCACATGGGAACAGACATCCCAAGGTCACAAGTAGAGGTCTATAATTTTGCACATGATTGGATATAAAATTGCTTCTGACAATCCTGTAAGTGTTTCGATACATATAGTGTTCCTTTATTGGAACAATAATTGCAGGTAAATATGTTTTCCTGTGGAAAAATTTTAAATGCATTGATTTTTTTTAATATCTTCAGTGGTAACTGATTTGTGCTGTAGCCAAGCTGATTTGCATACCTAACAGCAAAGTCTTAGCATATGCGTAATTATTTTCTGAGCTTTCGCCATAGGATGTAAATTTCCAGTTCTGTGCAGTAATTCCTGAATAGTGGCAGTGCTCCAGGTCAGCTGTCATGCAAAGAATAAGAAACAGTACGTTTATGTGATGTCCGGCTGCTTTAAATGATAACAGTATGTATTTATGGGATAATGAATATAGGTTCATAGGCAGGTACTAGGCCATTGGCTCTAGCGCCTATAGAAGCCTAGCTAAAAAGGTACCCTGGCTTTCGGCACCCAAGAAAATTATTTTCCTGTGTCCCTGTTGAGCAGAGCCACAGAGGTGCTATTGAGAAAAGGGTCTTACAGACTGTATAGGAGATGATGTGTACAACATATACTGTTACAATTGTACAGCTGAGATCATTATATAGATATGTGTGTGTGTGTGTGTGTGTGTGTGTGTGTGTGTGTGTGTGTGTGTGTGTGTGTGTGTGTGTGTGTGTGTGTGTGTGTGTGTGTGTTTGCATACATACATACACATATATATATATACATATATATATATATACATATATATATATCTATATATATATATATACATATATATATATATACATATATGTACTGAAGCAATGTTGAAACATGTTTTGAAAGCTGTGTTACTGTGCTCTTCATTTTGAGTTATATATTATCTTGCTATTTTTATTCCCTTATATTACTGCACATGTACTGTTGCAAAGAACTGTGCTACTTCTATAACCAGTGATGAACATTGTAGGTGATAAAGGTGACATTAGCAGCCATACTACATAATTATATTGCAACATTAATATTACACATTGTATGTGTAGTTCAGCTTTAAGGAAAGAATACCAGGAGACCACATGTATTGTGCTATGTAAAAGTAAACTATTCCTAATCGGGATTCAAAGCAAACCCCACTTGTGCTGCTAATCAGAACATTTTTCATTAACAGGTTGAACTATTGAAGAAGTTACATAAAAGCCATTGAATAGGTTACATAAAAGATGCATTTTCTGCCTTCAATAATGTCAAAACTGGTGAATAAAGCATACCTCTGATAGTCTCATTTGCATATCTGATGGTTAAGTACTTGCATATGTGAAATTAAAATTTTTAGTTTCTGCCATAGGAAGTAGACTGCCATTCAGCAAAAGGGAACTGTGACTGCCACCAGTGTATAATGCCAAATGTATACTAAAGGATGAAGCCAAAAAAAAAAAATATTCATAAATCAGTGTTATGAGTTCTCAGTTTTTTGGTTTTCATCAAGTAAAATGTTTATAATCAGGATCACTGCTTTCACATAGACAGCACCTCCACAAGATATGAACACAACACCTATGCCATTACAATGAGACATTGAAATAATGTTCATATTTTATAACCTGAACATTTAAATATAAAAAGGAGACAGACAATCAAGCACATCTTAGCACTGTATTTCTGAAATTTACATAGTCTTCAGTATATTAGCGGTGGTGGTGCTGCAGTAGCGTTGTCGCCTCACAGTAAGATGCCGTCCGGTTCGATTCTCAGCTAGAAAGTCTTCTGCGTGGAGACATGCATGAATGGGCATACCTTCGTTGAAGGTTGTGCATCAGGGCTGGCAACTCGGCACGTAACAATCAACTGCCAATCATTAGCAGACCGGAGTTCCGCTGTGGCGACCCCTAACTGGGAAAAGCCGAAAGACACAACAACAACATAGTCTTCAGTATACCCATGTTATCACACAGCTGTAATTTGTCCTGTCACAGTACAGCTGTGTGACTGTCATCATTGGTGAAGTGAGGATGATAAAGGACGGGAGGTTACAAAAAATATCTGAGCTGTTGACTTGGCAGTTGACAGGACACCTCATGGCAGGAAGGCAGCAAGATGATTTTCATTCAAAGCTCAAACTATGTGTTATTCTGCCATTTCTAGCTATATTAAAAGGAACTAAAAGTTTATTGCAATAATTCAAATGTAAAAAAAAGAAGAAAGCTAATAATACATAAACATTAAGCAAGTAACACACTGTTAATATACACTTGTAGGGACAACTAGATTTTAATCACAGAACAATGCACCTACCAAGATAATAAATAAAACTATTCATTTTTGTTAGTTTTATTACATCACACGTTAAGTAATTTAGATTATACAATGACCCCCCCCATTAATATTCCAAAACGTGCACGCTGATTGGTCAGTGTGCATGTTGTAAATCAGAGATATAGTAATGGAAAAAGGTCCGGTCGCCCGGACTTTTTCCATTAGTATAATTCTTTTACAGCAACGGAGAATGCAAGATCTCTGTTGCTTTTACAACCTGTCTCGCTTTGTTAAACGAGTTTAACATAGCGAGACAGCTTTAAAAAAAGCAACGGAGCATCTCCGTTGCTTTTTTTAAAGCTGTCTTGATATGTTAAACCCATTTAACATAGTGAGACACTTTATAAAGCAATGGTGATCTTGCTTTCTCCGTTGTTTTTTTTCAAACCTGTTTCGCTATGTTAAACAGGTTTAACATAGCGAGAAAGCTTTAATATATATATATTTATATAATTATTTCTCTGTGTGTTATTATTATATATATTTATATGCCTGCATGTGTTTGGCAGTTGACAGGATACCTCATGGCAGGAAGGCAGCAAGATGATTTTCATTCAAAGCTCAAACTATGTGTTATCCTGCCATTTCTAGCTATATTAAAAGGAACTAAAAGTTTATTGCACTAATTCAAATGTAAAAAAAGAAGAAATCTAATAATACATAAACATTAAGCAAGTAACACACTGTTAATATACACTTGTAGGGACAACTAGATTTTAATCACAGAACAATGCATCTACTTAGATAATAAATAAAACTATTCATTTTTGTTAGTTTTATTACATCACACATTAAGTAATTTAGATTATACAATGACCCCCCCATTAATATTCCAAAACGTTCACGCTGATTGGTCAGCGTGCATGTTGTAAATCAGAGTTATAGTAATGGAAAAAAGGTCCAGTCGCTCTGACTTTTTCCATTAGTATAACTCTTTTTTTTTTTACAGCAACGGAGAATGCAAGATCTCTGTTGCTTTTTACAACCTGTCTCGCTTTGTTAAATGAGTTTAACATAGCGAGACAGCTTTAAAAAAAGCAACGGAGCATCTCCATTGCTTTTTTTAAAGCTGTCTTGATATGTTAAACCCATTTAACATAGTGAGGCACTTTATAAAGCAATGGTGATCTTGCTTTCTCCGTTGTTTTTTTTCAAACCTGTTTCGCTATGTTAAACAGGTTTAACATAGCGAGAAAGCTTTAAAAAATTCTCCGTTGCTTTTTTTAAAGCTGTCTTGCTATGTTAAACCCATTTAACATAGTGAGGCAGGTTGTAAAAAGCAACGGAGATTTTGCTTTCTCTGTTGCTTTTGCCCACAGCTCTGATGTACTGCGTAAGTATACACATGCGCAGTACATCAGAACTGCCGCAGAATACCAGACAGCTGTGGAAGGGCAGCAAGGAGGCATTATACAATGCCATTATTTAAGAAAAGTAATTATTTTTCTTTCTTAAATAATGTCATTGTATAATAGCAATAACCCACTTCTGGGTGTGGGTAATTCTGGATTTATCCACGGTTGTCTTTGTTTGGCCACTCGGGCTTCACTCTCATGACCAAACAACACCGACCGTGGGTAAATCCAGCATTACCCACACCCAGGCATGGGTTATTGCTATAATATTACAGAGATGTATAAACTGGCTTACTATTTGATTAACAAGGAAGCAAATTTAAAGTTGTTAAAAGCAACTTAACTCTTATTGTTTCTGAGCACTGGCCAAATATTTATTCCATGAGCTGTAGTACATAGATGATTTAAAGTAAATGTTTAAGGACAGCTCACGATCTAAACTCTATAATGATAACATTATCTAACAGCCATAATTAGATTTTCTTGTTAAAATTATTAGTTACAACAACAGCTTTAGGTTTTTAGATGCTAACAGTCTTCTTGTTTTCTTTTACAGACTGTCTCTTCAGTGAGGTATAAGAACAGTCCATATTTTAATTTTTAAGTATTAGGTTATCATTTTGAAATATGTGAAACATCTTGTTCTTAAGAGCTCAAAATGACTGTGTCACTGGAAAGAAGCAATGTCATTTGAGCAGACTAAAAAATATGAATGTTGAAGTTATTTTGAGAACATTAGCCAAGGTAAAGTAAGTTCTCTGTCTTTCCAATATTTTTTAAACAAAGTCAATCCTTATAATATTATATCATTTAAAGACAATTTTGACTTGCAGTTCTTAAAGCAAGCTCCTTGTATAAATAGGAAATGAGCATCACTAGTAATGACCTTGGTGAATATAGTTTGTTAGATATTTTCTCCAAGGAAGTGAGTGCTCTTTTCAATAAAAAAGAAATTTCTTCTGGCAATTCTACTAGTTGCGGAAGAAATGTAGTCACTAAGTTTGTCATGCTCTGTTCTCTCTGTACCTTCAGACGCATCATAAAATCTCAAATTATTCATTTATGTTCTATATTCCATGTCATATATTTTGTTTATAAATCATTTTGGTTAAGATGAAATTTAGTCTAATTTTCATCCTCTCTAACATGTTCATCTATACCATTAAAGGGAGATTCAATGTCTTTCATTTGGTTCTTTTGTCACTGGATTAGACATCTGAATAACTCCATTTGTTTTTCTCACAATTCTCCTGAATAACGTTCATGTTTAATTGAAATTAGTTTAATTTAATTGATAGACCTTTGATTGTGCATACTTATTCCTGCTAGTTCTTTTCAAGATGAGTTTTTAGTGATGAGCTTTAGATTAGCTGTATTTTATGTAAATGAGAAAAGTTAAAATTTAACCAAGATGCACCATTTCCACAAATTCACAACGTTTGAAACAATTACACTTTCTACGAAGTTTTAGAGTAAAAGTTTAATGGAAAAAGGCAGTCTATCCTGTCAAAATGTATAGTTATCTATGCAGCATGATGCAAGAGCTGTTATCTGGCAGCCATGTTTAAAGGTACCCAAATAGCAAAGAAATGTTACTAAACAGATTTTTATTAGAACTATGCAACTACAGCATGGAAACACAAAATAAAAATAACATCTGAAATGAGTTATGTATTTGCCATACATATTTGCACAAATAGAAAAGCAGACTAAAATGAAAAACAGAGTTATTCTGAGCTAAACTTTTGCAGTTTATTAATGAAAGTATAAACATAAATGTCAAACACATTCATGGTTGAACATCTTTCAGACTTTAATTTGTTTAGAATTAAAATGCCCCTGATGCAAAAAAGCAATTGCCTAGACATAAAAAGTATTATGACTTGATCACAAAATAACTGATCATGGACTATAGTTCTTTTGTGCATGTGTATATATCTATATATGAGTTTACAAAATAAAGCCAAAAGCTTTCCAAACTATTCCTCGACAAACAATACCCAGTGAACCTAGTCCATTCCATAGCCCTCCAAGTGGCAGAACACAGGCACAGAAGACACCTGCCCATTCTCAAACACAGGTTCAAAGAACCCCACAGAGAAAGGGACATTAACCAACAAAGGTTCCCCGTCCCAATCTCCCTTGATGCTGCTGCAATCAGGAACACATTGAGAAACAACTGGGGCATCCTACAAAGCAACCCAGTACTCCACAAAACACTAGGCGAAAAGCCCACCTTCTGTTTCAAAAAAGACACACTCCCTTAAAGGTCTGTTTGAACATGGAAAGAAACCTAACAACCCAAGCAGTACTGGGACCCTGGCTCCCACCCCTGCAGACACTGCTGCTGCTGCCAATACATCATTATGGGAGACAGACTTGAAATAGCAAATAGAAAACACCATATTATGTTTCAAGACAGGTATGACTGTAACAGCACAAACAGTCTATCTAGGGAAATGTGCTCACTGCCAAGCCTTTTACATAGGAATGACCACGGGTCTATATTAGATAATTGAACTTGACACCATATGATCGAACATTTAAAAGTTCGAACATCTAATAAAAAAAATAAACTAAGCAAATAACCTACCTGAATGTTTTAAGCAGGGGTGCAAGCCCCCCTGCACCCTATATATATATATATATATATATATATATACACACACACACACACACACACACACACACACACACACACACACACACACACACACACACACACACACATATTTGGAAGTGTGATGTGATGCTTATTATATTTAAGTAACTATTCAAAACAAATTAATGGGCCAGAATAGTTCCCTTGATGAAAGGAAATAAGTAAAATATGCAGTGATGCCATCCCTCCCTCCGCAACCCATTTTTCTCATTTTTGCACATAGGGTTGGGGTGCCACTTCAACAGTCACCATCATCTAGACTAGAGCAAGGTTGACACTGCTGAGTTGCTAGCCCTGCCATGGCAAATAGATAACAAGTAATACAATGTAATTTAAATTTGATTTGCACTACTGTTTGGTGATAATACATCTGTCAAAATTTTCATTGCATCAATATCATTGAATTTTTATATTGCATTTTAAATAGTTAAATTCAACTACTGATTGCATTTGGTCAGTAAAACGTTTGCAAAACACCAGTGACATTTTTGAATTTTATAATGGTAGGTATTCCTGCTAGGATGGGGAAATTAGTTAACCTCAATAATCTGCAGAGTACATATTAGATAAAGAAAGTGCAGTACAGTGTCTCGTAGGAAGGAGGTACAGCTTTATTTTTGTATGTGTGGACTGTTTAGAGATGGTGCGGATGGACAGGATAGCATGAGGATATTGCTTTCATCAGTATGCAGTGACATTAGAGAAGATAATTGTAACCTCGGCTAGTGATGCTAACAGGATCCTGCATGGAAAATGCCGACAACTTTGCCCTCACAAAAAACACTGCTCATGTATTTCAAATATTTTTTAAGGTGCATAATTGTTTTATTTCAATTTTTCTTTTAAATGTTTATTTTTCCTTTTGGTTAATTGTTCAGTTAATATATTTATGTGGCTTTGCTGTTTACTATATTTTGCTGGATAATTATCTTTTGCCCATTTAAAACTTCATTATGAAAATGTACTGTCATTTTATTGATATATACAAGTTTTTTTTTTTTACAGTTACTTAAGTTCATTAAAATAAATGTTTAAATGTTAACTCTCATTCTTTTCCAACTATTATCATGTGCCCTAAAGGTTCAGACTGAGTGTGTATCGCTGGCTGCTAAGCATGATTTTTGCGATCAGTGAAATAAATGCAAATCCCTATTACTTACCAAACATCACACTTGGCCTGAAAATTTATGACTCATGTGGAATGTTATCCAGAGCTTTAACAGGCATCATGTGGCTGATGACAGGCCAGCAAAATGTAGTCCCGAATTATACTTGCCAAACACAAAGTCCGCTGGCAGCTGTACTTGGAGATTCACAGTCGCAAGTATCAATAGCCATGGCCAGAATTCTGGGTCTATACAGATACACACAGGTAACATTTTGTTATTTTGTATCTGAACTGTATCCTTTCACTCACATTTGTCATTATATCATTCTTATTTTTCTCATTATGTATTGTACATTGCAACTAACTGCATATGAAAGGAGATAGCAAATGGCTTGGAAGAAATGACAGTAACATTAATAATCTTTTCGATGATGTAATAATTCACTGAAATGGTATTTGATGCTTTAAGTTCGACAAATAGGCATTCATTGAATTGGGGCTTCGATGAAATGATATAGACCCCAATTACATCAACAGTTCTGAAAATAAGAGTGAAGAGATAAATATCCTACTATGTACTTGTTTGACTTACCTCATTCCCTCTACTGAAGCTGTTTTGAGTTTGCACCCTTAACTTTCAATGGGCATGATCTTAGTCTTTGAAAGATGTGAAAGTATCACCACACAGTTCAAATTTTCATATTTCTAGAATCATAAGTGTTACTTAAAAACTACAAATTGCAAACTATTTAGCACACTGTAATCTTTGTAGTGGTTGGATTCATTCAATTCTAGGTCTTAAAATGTATTTTATAAACCACAGTAACACAGTAAATATGAATGTTGTAATGTTTTATAAACAACTTAATATCTCAGTAACCATTTAAGCAACACATATACTGCCAAAAGCATGTTCTTCATATGTGTGTGAGCTAAACAGTTCTGCTTCACTTAGTTGTGGGGATATTTAGAAAAATATAAAACTATTATAATACAAATAAATAGTACACAAACAATGTTTAATATCGCTTTATCTTTAGTACACAGAGACTAATAATAATAATAATAATAATAATACAAATGTGTTTGCCACTGTGTAAGCTTTAAGATGAAATCTTCTAGTACCATGTATATAGCATGGTTTTGGAATAATTATTAATGCAAATATGAACAAATATTTGATGCCTAGGAGAGTCAGCAAGCTGTATCTACAGAAACACCTAGAAGTGTCACTAGGTTGTAATGGGTTAAGACAATTTGTGAATATTTTACACGATATCCTTCTTACTAATTTAACAGATTTCATTTGTTCAGGAATATATAAATTTCTCCCAAGACTTCCAAAATTAAAATATGTCCAAGGATAAAGATGTAAAAGTAAAACTTTCCAATAAAGTGAAATACGATGAGTCTCCAAGCCTGATGAAGTCTGGTGAAGTCTCAGTGCTTATTCTGTAAAGTAATAAAAGCACTTACTTATTTATTAAAGTATGGAAGCATTTTCAGTCATTTTGGATCCTTATTTTCTTCCATTTCCTTGGAAAAATATTGTTTCAACTTCTGAATTCATTTCCTGATGAAAGAAATGGAAAGGAAATAAACAAGAAACAAAAAGAAAAAATGTAATACATTAGCTAATGGATTTATGATAAGACCTAATCCAGCCCGACTTACCTAATTTTTTACAGTGTTCATATATTTATGCATTTACTTATTTATTATTTGCAGTGTTGTTCACTAGATGAGCAATCTGGTCAAAGGACACTTTTCAGTTATAGCCTGGACCACAGGCAGAAATTAAGTTGTAAAGAACAAACTTGGAAAAGTGTAACAAAATCCACAGGGCCATTGATGAAAAAACTCCAGTTGCAAAATGCAAGGCATAACTATGCATAACATTTGTTTATGCAGTAGCAATGCAGTATATAATCAGAGGACAACCTATAATTTTTAAAAATAATTTTAAAAACAAAAGATAACTCAAAATGAACAGAAACCCTGACAGTAAATTCACCTAAGACATTGGTTTTATTCAATTAAAAAATATAAAATACAAATTCTGGATTGCAAAAGGTTTGAGCAACTCTGCAGAATGTGCCGAGCTCAGTGCAAAACTTGTCAAAAGTCAGGCAATGTGCAAATAGGTTGCAGTATGCAAATAATATATCCGTGAACCACAACTGCTGAAAGGCAGAGAAATCAGATAGTCATTAAGCTCAGCAGAACAGTAATTACTGGGTAGAAATTAATGTACATACAGCAAAAGAATGCCTGTAAGAAATATAGTTATATGTCAAATAACTCTGTTGTACTTTGTAAATGCTGGTATGAAAACATAGTTATGTGTCAAAAACCTCTGTCATACTTTGTAAATGACTATAAGACAATGCCCAGGATTCATGAACAATCATGTAAGCTTTGTGCCAAGCCTACATAATGTTTACATGTTAGCATGTGAGCAACTGCGCTAATCACATATGCATGCTGCTCATGTTTACATGTATACAAGCATATTCTCATGGCCAGCAACAGTGTTAGCAGCCACAAAAATGTGCTGAGTAATGTCAGCACACACAGTAAACAAACAAGCTTGCCTATAGGCAAACCTGTTAAGCATGTTCACAAGGACAGCACCAAGAGCTACATAGGTCAAATACTGCAAGCTGTATCAGGCAGGGAAAGTGTACTAAGTGCAATGTGTACATAAATGAAACATATGAATACAGAAATAAGTAAGGGGGAAGGTAAATGGCAAGGGCATTGACAACAGATAGGTCACCAGGTAGGGAACGTGTACTGAGGGCAACGTGCACAGAACTTAAAGAGATATATACAAAAATATGTAAGAAGGGAGTGTAAATGTTCCAATTGTAGTAAGATAATTGATTTAAATGAAGTTATGTCACAAAAAATAAACATTGTAATAATATAACTGTGGCACATATATGTCAGAAAAATTTAATTATGGTCACACTTCCTCAGCAAATATAGGTAAATAAAAGCAGACATGATATTATAGAATGTGAGACTTACATAAAATAACATGGCAAAAGAGGATTACATGAGAAATGAATGTCATTAACAGGCTGAGTTGAGATGATGGCAACATATGTTATGGGGGGGTCTATTTCATATGACTAAAATTTCATTTGACTGAAATTCACTTGACTGAGACCAAAACACTGACAGTTCAAAAGACTGAAACTCATTTGACTGAAACTCATAACACTGACACATTAAAGTAATAGGGATATGCCCTTTCCCCACTGTAGTGCAATCCTGGAGTTAGTGTATATAATTAGGAGGGTTGGGGGGCACAGCCCCTCACATTGGGGGGTGTGGGGGGTGAAGTCCCTCACATAGTTTAGGTAAATATTGTTTTCTGCAAAGAGTTATTCATTGCGATTATAAATATCCATGTGTATGGTTTAAAATGTATAAAGTATGTGGGGGTCCCCACACCCCACACACCCCTAATTATATATATTAACTCCAGGATTGCACTACAGTGGGGAAAAGTGTATATACCTTTTACTTTAAAGTGTCAGTGTTATGATTTTCAGTCAAATGAGTTTTCAGTCGTTTGAACTGTCAGTGTTTTGGTCTCAGTCAAATGAATTTCAGTCAAATGAAATTTAGGTCATATGAAGTAGACCCGTTATGAGACATTTGCCTAGCAAGTATTTCATCAGTATAATATCTTGGAAAATACAAATGACTCAGAAGCCACAATCTTCTTTTACAAGACTCTAACCCATGCCATCAGTGTAACCATTCAGCTGTGCATTAACTGTGTACACCACAGAAATAGACATAACACATGGAGGAGGATCACCCACGAAGGGAGTTGTGTACTTTAATATTTTTTATGCATCTCATATGTAGGTGTGTGTGATATTACAAATGCGAGAGCAGAGTGTGACATACATAATACCCTTGCATAAGACAGTCCTGCTAGACAAAGTTATTGTGAAGACAGATAAGAACAAATGCAAACAGCACACTAGGATGTTGTGTATTCCACAGATCTATGTTATTGTTGGCATCTGCCACATGAGTTAGCAATGGATATTGTCACAAACAACTGAAATTAATGTGTGGATTAAGAAAGGATCCCTGATAATGAATGTCATATCAGCATGTCAGACTGATGGCAATTAATTGACTATGCTCATTTGCACACAATTCTGATCAGTCCTGTATCAATTGTCCTTGGTCAAGAAAGTTTCCTCTGTATTTTTGTAGACATCCCACCCAAGAAATGGAGCACTCTCGTGTACACCACAGTACTCAATGCATGTGCCACAGTAGCACTCTCACCATGACATTAGCAGATCCAAAACTATGTTCACATGTGTTCATGTGACATATCAAGGGGTAATACTGATGTGATGTAGTGGTTGTTGTGTGATGACAGTACATTGCCACAAAATGTACTGTACAACTCCTCTAACAAACAATATAGCTATTGATCACATTCTCCACAGTGGAACTTTTATCACAGCTGTTGAACTACACCTATATGAAGTAATTGAATCAGCTGTGCTTTACTTTGCATAATATTTATCTTATAAAATGGATGGGGGAGGCCTCTGCCACTCTATATGTAGACAGTACTATTGGGGGGATGTCATTCCTGCAGAACAGTTATAAACACAGTGCTGGCTTTGAAGGGAACACTTGCCTAAGTGTTAAGAAAATTAGCACCATAGTGGGATCAATGAATGTGCCATGGTATAAGTGCATCATCACCATAGTGGGATCAATGAATGTGCCATGGTATAAGTGCATCAACACCATAGTGGGATCAATGAATGTGCCATGGTATAAGTGCATTGCTAATTGTCATATGTGTGGCTATGTGAAAGTGTTACATCATGTATATGAATAAAGGAACACGTGTCCCTGTAATTACAAAGAAATAATCTTGCTGTATATCAGCCAACACTGCCTGATGCTAAATATACCCAAACATGTGGACCCCTGCTGTTGTCACCGTGATACTAGAGCAACAATTATATACAATGTGGATGTAATCCTGTATTGGAACACATGCCTTACTTAGGCAACAACATACATTACATCATCTCATGTCCTCAGTCCTAAGGAGGTGTTTCATTGTAACTGGTATGAAAGGACAATCTGGTCATATCATAGCATTAGTCTTCAATACAATGTTTCAATAGACAATTTAGAATAAACTCTTGTAAGAGGAAACAATATCTACATATGAACATAGCACATGTGGTTGACAACACTGTTAACAGCATGCATACTGAATGTAAGCAGCTACGTCGGGATTTGAGCTATACATCCAACATCACAAGCTAATGAAAGTTTGCTGAAACACAAGTGCAATCAATATTTATTTTGCAACAATGAGACTGCACATTTCAGTTGATAAAATCGCCATTGTTTACTATTTTGATGTTTTTGCTAAATAAGTGGTTGCGTAGTACAGGCACACAGTATAGATATACAGCACATGTGTATTTACAGCCTGTTATGCACAGTAAGATGAAGAACCACACACGCACATAACAACATTCTTCCTGTCTTTGAACTCCCTACCTAGCTATTGGCACAATCTACATGCAAGTGTATCATAGGCATGCATCACAGGAGAGGTCAGACTGCATGTGAGCACACTGGTTCTTTGAAGGGATGACATCAATTGTCTTATGCAAAGGAGATGTGTGCACGAAGTCATTCTACAGATATGTGAGATTTTAAATGTTGAAAATATTAAGACATGCACAGCACTCTTGCATCCATTTACATTCACACACCCAGTCAGGAGAGTCTCACTGGTGTATTCAAACTCCCTAAATGTCTGATATACTTTTCTTTCTTTCTTTTTCTATCATAAGAGGAATATGGCACCGAAATAAAAAAAAAAAATAAAGAATAGGAGTCAGTCCCACAGAGACCTCCATTCTCAGATGCTGAGAAAGAGGTCATAGTCCACGCCCTCTCTTTCCAATGGGGATGGTTCCTAGATCCTCATTTAAATGACAAGCCCTTTTGTGACTGTGTCTGACAGGAGGTGGTCGCTGATATGAATGTTATGAGTGGCCAAGGATGTGACTACAACAGTGTCAGACATAGGGCCAATGATATGATTAAAATTGTTACTAACAGATCAAAGGCTGTGGCACAGGAACAATGAGCTACCCCAATGGGCCTTCTACTGGATCACCACTGAGACAGAAGAGGTTCTGTCAACTGCAAGGAATCCAGGAAGCTCAGATAAGTTCCATAGTGCTGTTATGGATGTTGGAACAGAGGTGGAGGCCAACCAGATTTCATATAATGATGTCCAGTTATGTAATTCAATTATATAGAAATTATATAAAGTTGAAGGGTTCTATTAAGTTCTCTTAATTTTCTACTTATCTCTATCAAATGAATTTTTTATGTCTAGAGTTATTTGGCATTGATGTGCAATGATCATCTGCACATGTTATGGGCATATGTTTTTTTTCTTTAGTTATATATACATATTTCAAATATACTCC
Source organism: Protopterus annectens (assembly GCF_019279795.1). Lineage (NCBI taxonomy): Eukaryota > Metazoa > Chordata > Ceratodontiformes > Protopteridae > Protopterus > Protopterus annectens. The sequence goes on from NC_056751.1 coordinate 639,592,110, forward strand.
ACACACTTGAAGGAAATCAGGCTCTGCTCTTGGATACACGAAAATCTTTAATAATCCACAAGGAGAAAAATAGCTTATAACGCTGACAATCACAATACGTTTTCGATTAGTAGTGAAATTTTTACTTTCTGAATTTTTACTTTCTGAATTTTATTAATCGACTATATTTACTATGTGTCAGTTTTCATGCATAAATATCAAAAGCAAAATATTCAAAATCAATATTGAATTTGTTCTTACACTTGATTCCGGTATTTTTTGTATTAGTTATATATACATATTACTGTAAAGGTTATTTGCATTTGCATGTGCTGTTGCTTTATTCAGGTATAAGTAATATACTGTAATTACCTTTGTATTTCTTGGTGTATTCACAGGGGAGCCTCACATCAGAATTGTGGACCTCCCTCTGCCTGATGTTTGGATGTTGGGGTTCCCGTCTCCTGTCCCCACTGTCTGGATGCAATCATTTTGCAAACCCAAAACAAGGAACCATCAGAGAGTGGACAGGTTGATAACATGGTTGATCAGGGCAATGTGGTTAACCAAGTTGGAAAGCTGGTGGATTCTTCCCCTAGCCTTTGCAAAGGTGAAGTATCACACATGAGTGTTGGCACAGGTGCTCAGAGAAGGCATTCTTACCACCCTTCCCCTGATGTTGGCGTCTCAGTATCTGCCATCCATCATATGTGCAGGGCCATCATGGAGGCACAGGCAGGTTCCATCAGGGCCTCAGAAGAGTTAGTAACATTACTGTATATCATGCATTCTGACATGCAATACTATATAAATCATGTGTGTGAATCCTTGGGCAGAATGAATGACAAACTGAACCATCCATTGTCTGTTATGGAACATCTGCTGGGGAGGTTGAGCATCCAAGATGCTGAACAGCTGATTCATCATCAGATGTTAGCCAGTGTGGCCATGGCCATGACAGATCCCACTCCAGCAGTGGTGTTATTCCACTCTCCATCAGTGGTGGATGTATCCACATACAGATGTAGTTAGCCACATGGTTGTAGTCATGGATGTAGTTATGATGACAGCTTATCCTGTAGACATCTTTCATATTCAGGTAACACCCTACCTTCAAGTCAGGTCATGGAACTAACAGGGCATCTCCTGGCAGAGGTAGTTCAGGTGGTCAGGAGTATCAAAGATGAAGTGCATCTGCCACCATGCATGGCTCACACCTGTCTAGGATGCCAGGGTGTAGTTTTAGCTGTGTTCCTGGAGACCCACATTCAGTAACATACACACAAAATATTCTTCAAAATTGATTTCTTCACATCTGGAAATACCGGCCCTGAAAGTGCAAACTTGCTCCTATCTCATCTTTCACATACACACACACACACACACACACACACACACACACACACACACACACACACACACACACACACACACACACACACACACACACACACACACACACACACACATGCACACACGCACACACACATGCACACACACACACACACACACACACACACACACACACACACACACACACACACACACACACACACACACACACACACTTCTTTTCTGTCAGACTTGCACTCCTATACCCCCCCCCACACACACACACACAGAGCAAGTAATGAAGGCTGTGCCCTGTTCTTTGCACAATTCTGTGATTTAGGGTTGCCTATGCCTGATGCACAGAGTGGTCAGCTAATGCTTGTTTTGTCAAATATCATGTTTTCTTCAGAATATGTAATAATTTCATTTTTGTTTAGTTTGCTTAACTTGAATATTTGTGTTAGTTGTGGTCATCGCTGTAGAACTAGTAGTATTAGTAATAAGGTAGCATTACTTAGGTAGCATAGTTTGCTCAGCCCCTTGTGCAAATTATGCTAAGATTGTCCAGACCAATTCTAGGATGTCTTACTTGGGTATATATTATTATACCCTGGAGAGCATTATTGTATTTCAAATCTGTTGTATATGGAATTTTTATTGAAGGAAGTATTTTTCATCTAAAATATAAGTTATTTAAGTATTTAATGTCTACACAAACGCACACATACACATTCACACAAGAACACAAATACATTCAGAAACTCAGACAGACAGATTCAAACACTTAAAACGCACACACATCTAGAAAGACAGATAGACTCACATAAATAGACACAGATAGAAACACAAATGCACTCACACACACACACACACACACACACACACACACACACACACACACACACACACACACACACACACACACACACACACACACACACACACACACACACACACACTCACACACAGAGCAATTAGACAATTTGTTGCAGAAACACATCCTCATATATCTCGTAAGCAAATGAAATAAAAAATACATAGAGTGCTAACAAAAACTGTGTCTAGTTTTGGTGAGTAGCACTGCAAATTTCATTTCAGGTAAAAATCTAACAAACATAGTCAATGATGCCTAACTTTAAGAGTTTCATACCTTTACTTTTTAACAAATACACATTGATGGGCTACCTGCTGTAGTTAGCACTGTCTCTGTGTGTATGTCTCTCTCTCGCTCTCTTTCTCTCTATCTCTCTCTCTCTGCAGAAGCACACATTCATATACAAACACACAAATGAATATACACACACACACACATGCACATTCTTTTTTTTAGTTCAATTTAGCTATTTTTTTTTTTTAATTTTTGTGATCACTATATAGCAAAGCACTGTTTAGCAAGTGTAAAAATGGTAGCTGTTTGTTGTTACCTGTCTGTGCTTCATAACAGCTTAACATGCTGCCTTACAGTAGTGGACTTGTTTTTCAGTGGCTATTACCTGTATATTAACACCCTGCTGCAGAGCGGTCATTCTCCAGTCAGGGTTTAATGTACAGATCACCCATCCTCTAATTGATCTTAAAAGTTCAACCCACAAAACATTTTAAAAAATATATATTTTTTGGGAAGCAAGCCCCCAAACCCTGCATATGTGGTATGTGCCCCTATAGCCCCTGCTAATTATATATACCAAAATCACACTACATTGGGGGAAAAGGCAAGTTCCCTGATCCCCATTATTCTGTGATGTCACTGAAAAATGTCAGTACTTTTTGAGCAGTTTATTTTTGATCAGCTGAACCAGCTTTTTCACTTTTCAACTAAACAACTAAGTCATTAAAATGCAGATAAATCTTAAATAGATTTAGACAGATGTAAACAGAATGGTGATTTGTGCACCAGTATCCAACAGTGCTTTACTATACACCCCTTCTATTTTTACTGACACAACAGGGGTCAGTCCCAATAGACCATCAGGTAGTTTCTGTTTCTGGTGTTGTTCAGCTGCATGGCAGCGAGCATGAGGTTGAGGTATTACCGGGTGACCTTGCCATTTCAATGGTTAAGACTCTTTCTTAGTAATGCTTTACAGTCTCAGATACTGAGATTTTTGCTGAGATGGCTTTTCAATTCTGTTGTTCACCTCCAATGAGCTGGAAGTGTGCATAGTAGGTAGTCTCTCTCTCCCCTATTTCAAGGGTTAGTGTGGAAAGGAGATCCAGGATGCTGTCTCTTGATGTTAGATTTTATGGTGCTCTTTGTAACTGGGCACTCAGCTGGCTCCTTCACTGAGGCACTTTGAAGTTTCCCTGCATTGCACTAACCATTAATAGTTTGTTCACTTTTTTCAAGTTCTCTGCATCAGGACACTGTTGCTTTATATGCCCTGCATCCCCACAACGAAAACAAAATCCATTAGGAACTCTGAACATTGGCTGATTCATTTCCTCCCTGAGTCCTTTTGTGGAGGTTCTAGCCAATGTATTCCTCCCTTTAGCTAAAGTTACAACTTTTTTTGCAATTCTGCAACTGTCTTGGTGGCCTGAGCTAAGGCGTCAGTTAAGGAAGACACCTGCACCTGCAACTGTGACACCTCTACATCGTGGACACCCTGGGCCATGACTCCTGTTTGAATAGTAAGCACAGCTATAAGCTTCTGCTTGTGTTCACTCACTGCTTTAATTGCTGTTGAACCTTGAGATTTTGCTTCCAACAGGGCTTCCTCTTCCTTCACTTCTTTAACCAACTGAGAATAAGTTAGAGTCTCCTCCCTATTTCTCATCCTCAGTTTCCACATAATGGGGTCCATAGCTTGAGCTGCTTGTAAAATGTGTCCGATCTGTACTTGGTCAGCTACTTTAGGCTCCACCCCCTTGTTTAGGATGATCTGGTGGAGCATTTTATCTAATCGCTTAATGTAATGAGATAGTTTCTCACTATCCTCTTGGTATGTATGTTCAAACTGATACAGTAGGTCTGCAGCCCTCTCAGTCCTTCCAAAAACATCCTGCAGTACTCCTAAATAGTCCTTGACTGTGCAATCTTGCTTACCCATCCTTAGGTTGCATATGGTATCCACTGCTAATCCCTTTAGACTTTCAGCTATCTGCTGCTTCTTCTGAGATTCTGGGATATCCCACTCCTCTAGGGCTTGTGAAGCCTGATCCATCCAAGATTCAAAATCGTCCTCTCCCTGAGGTGTGGGTCATTTGCCAGAAAAGAAATGCAATTTGTGGTAGCCAAACCCAGTGAATGGCTGTGTAGGCTGTAAGCATTTTTCTACAAGACTTCCCAAAGCATTCAAAATGTCAGGCCCTATAGTATTTATGAGCAGTGAAGCTGCAGCTTCTGCCGTAAGGTCCTGACCTACTTGGATAACTTCCACAGATATTGCTGGGTTAGTGCACTTTTCAGGGATTACCACATGGACTGCACTCTCACCTGAAATTTGTACACTCAAAGGTATATTCTCATATATTAAAGGACTTTTCCATTCTAATAAGGCCAATGTGCTCTGTTCAGTAATGTCCATAGTGCTGTCTAATAAAAATCCAAGCCCTACAACTGGTAAGGATCCTGTGACTTGATGTATTTGCATATCAGTCCATGTGACTCCTGGCAATACTAGAACTAACCAGTGCTCTGACTGAGCATTGTGCCGTTTGCACCACTTAGCAGTTACTTCTGGGTTCATCTTGCTGCTGGAGTTGCTTTCCACATGTACAGGGGAATAGGGTGGAGTTCAAGGCTGTACAGGGAATCCTGAATGAGCCCCCAATTGTAGCGCACCCACAGGTGTAGCTGAAGTAGATATGGGTTCCTTCCTACCTGACTCTGTTGACACCCCTTCTTAAGGCCCAACACCCCAAGGTGGCAAGTGATAACAGATTCTGTTCTAGGTGACACTTTAGTTTAAAAGGTAATAGCACAACAACAAACAAATTATTTCAACAGTGCACCAGTTAGCAGTAAGGCAGAGTGAGATATGCATGTAATGAAACCATACATTTACCCTCTTACCCCCTTCCCCAGAACTCAATAGAAAAGATCTTGACATTCAAACATGCACACAAAGGCAATATCAATGAGCAGTAAAGCTTTTACAATGCAGCAATACAAACACGGAAAAAAATGCAATGTCATTTAGTAATAAAGAGTCTTTACAGCAACAGTACTAACACCCTCTATCCCCTAGATCAATCTAAACAGTCCAACTATGAGACACTCTATTGTACCCTGTTCACTGGTCAGTGACTACTTAGAGTCCTACTGCCAGCATGATGGGGCCCAAGGTTGGAGCTCATATGAATCCCAGTTATTTAATCCACAAAGCATTTGGGGGGGATCCACAATCTTATAAAAGTATAAAAATGACGTCCAAAAGCCTCTTACCACTCCATCGAGAATATCCCAGCAACCAGGCACCACAGTTCCTCCGATGAGAAAAATGGAAAAACACCTGCCAGAACTCTGGTAGTCATCTATGACATCTCTGCACTAGGCCCAAGGGAACTCCTTCTCTTGCTGACTCATATGCAGGTGTGGAATTACTGGTTTCAGACTTCTCTCCTGAATCCACAAAATACCATCATCCAGAATTTCAGCAAGAGACAGACACAAACTGCTACCTCACTTCTCTGTCCCAAAACAATAGAAGAAAAAAAATCCAGTCATGCTGCAAGGCCCTTTTCCCTTCAGCTAGTCTTTCAGTCTTCCCTTCTTCAGCTAATATTCCAGTCTCTTCTTTCACTTTCAAAATTGTCTTTTATATTCCTGAAAAGGAGCTCCACCTTGTGGTATAATGGAAAACTGCAGACTATTACTTCTACAATGAAATACAGTGTGTGCTACATATATAAATCTGTCAAGCAAAAATTAATACAGTGCAGAACTCTGAACAGTTAAAAAATGCCAAAAGATATACTTATCAGCTGCATATTTTCAGATTGTTTGAGAAGCACACTCAGTCAGAACACAAGGAGATTCTAGCAATGGTATGTAGGACTTTATGGAGAGAAGGTTTTGTTAAGGGTTTGCCCACAAGAGTGTTGACCACAACAACCTTCTTAAATATAAAGTAACTCGCCTGAAGCATAAGTGCTAAAACCACAGCTTAAAATGCTTAGAATAACAGATACATTTAATTAAGCTACTAACAAGCAGTATTAAATGCAGCAGAATAAAAGCACTTGAACACTTAAGAGCACACAGCAAACATAAGGTAATGAAGTATGAAGAACACAATTACAGTAAAAGCAGCTGAATAAAGTGTACATTTTTTAAGTGGGGAGGGAAGAAACAGAAGTGTTCAAAGTCAAAGAAGCAAGGTGGTAGTCCTGTCCAAATAATCTCACTGCACTATGTTGAGAGATCAAATGAGATTGAGCTGGGGGCAGTGACGAAAATCATATTTACAGCAGGGGTGGGCAAATCCAAAGCCACCAAGTTTAAGACTAGAAGAACACTTGGGAATGGGGGTGGGGGGAAAACAGTGCACACAACAGCAGCAAAGGACAGAAACAGTACAGCAAATATAAATAATAAAGCAAATATACAGCACAGTGCAAACTGAGTTGCAAAAAGTGTACTTATCAGTCTGAAATATCAGAAAGATTCCAACTCTGCTCACAGTCAGGGGAATTCAGCTGTCTGCTATATCTGCTCTGCACAAATTCACAGAAATGCAGTTTGTAATGGAGGTACAACACAGAAAATGCACCTCAGGCAATGACTAACAGCTAATATGGGCTAGCTCAACAACCCCCATCTGAAACTAGTTTTTGAGTTACCCTGAGAAATAAAATGCACACAACAGCAGCAAAGGACAGAAACAAAGTGCACACAACAGCAGCAAAGGACAGAAACAGTACAGCAAATATAAATAATAAAGCAAATATACAGCACAGTTCAAACTGAGTTGCAAAAGTGCACTTAGTTTGGAATATCAGAAAGATTCTAACTCTGCTCACAGTCAGGAGACTTCAGCTGTCTGCTATATCAGCTCTGCACATGCAGTTTGTAATGGGTTCATAGGTTCATAGGTAGGTACTAGGCTATCTGCCCAAGGGCATTTATAAGCCTAGCCAGAGTGTGTCAGCTTTTGGCTTTTGAAAAGGCTGTTTTCACCTGTGCATCTGTGATTTTTGGGACACTACACTTTTCCGGTATTGTTGTGGGCCCTTTTGGAGGTGAGAGGGGTGTGAAGTCTGCACTGAATCTATCTGCCAGGATGTTGACAATATCAGTGGGTTCAGTATATTTTGTGCTATTTTGTACTAGTTCAGTGCATATCAGTGAGTTGCCGCTTAGATTCTTAACATAGCTAAAGAAGGCTTTGCGGTTATCTTTTGAATCCTTGGCTATTTTTCTATCATAGTTAGCCTTGGCTGATTTCATGAGGGACCTTAGTTTCTTACTGATACTGATCAGGGATGTCTTTCCTTCTTGGGATTTGCTTTTTTTCTGAACTAGCTTCCTCCTTCTATTGTACAGCCTGTTTATTGCAGGAGTCCACCAAACTGGTTTCCTTCTCTTAGAGGAGTGAGTCTTGGTTTTGCTAGGGATGGCACAATCCATGCATCCTTGTAGGTGCTCATAAAGTGCATTTGTAAAGGTTTCTGCATCTCGGGCAGCGTTATCCTTTAGTGTGGGGGCTGTAAAACTTACCACCTCTGTCTTAAGTAAGGTGAAGTTTGCTTTAGAAAAGGTTTTTACTGTGGTTTCCTTAGTTGGAGGTGGTGTTGGGGTGTGGACATCCAGAATGATTAGTTTATGGTCTGATCTAACCAGTGACGGGTTGACCTCCGGTGTAGAACACCTGTCTCCCATGTTGGTGATGATCAGGTCCAATATGTTTTCACATCTGGTAGGGGTGTCTACCAGCTGATCCAGGGTGTTTTGAGTTGATGAATTCCAGGAAGCACTGGGCCTGGGAATTTGTACTTGAGTAGTTTTCCCAGTGAATGGTAGGGTAATTGAAATCGCCCAATATCAGGGTGTTCGGAAGGAACGTCATGTTTTCCAGTGTCTCCAGAAAGGTGGAGTAGTGGTCCTGGGTCATGGAGGGTGATCTGTAGCAGGCCACAATTTGCATTGCAGATTTGCCCAATGTTAGTTGCACATGGATGATCTCAGAGGTATCATGCTGTGCCACTAACCTGGAAGTGTAGGTATCCTTGATGAATATGGATACACCCACTCCTTTTGTGTTTTGGTCCATGTTCTGTGACTGAAACATGTGGTATGAGTTGTAGCCCGATAGTGCTAGGGTGCTCTCTGGAGCCTTGAACCAGGTTTCAGTTACTGCACAGATGTCGACGTTCTCCATACTGAGGAGTGTTTCGAGCGCGTGCATTTTGAGATTTAAACTCCTAGCACTGAGTAGCATAACCCTCAGTTTTTTGTTAATTGTGCTGTTTACAGAGGTGGGTTTGACTTTTGAGCCTTGCCTAAAAAAGGCACTATGGGGGCAGCAAGAGCCTTGGCTAATATTCAAAAGCCTAGGGGTGACAGGTGCAAGCTGTCTCTTGCGAAGCAATGCAGCTTGTCGAGCATGTCTTTCCAGGCTGACAGGCACTGGATCCCCTTTGAATGACACCAGAAGCTTAGCCAATTGTTGAAATTGATCATTATTTTCTTTATACTGAGGTATCATTCTTGGTGAGGGCAGGATGCTATTCATGGTCAGGGTCATACCAGCCTGGGCTACATGATCAGAGAGCTCTTCCATGTCTCTTTTCATGTAGTTCAGGGAGGTACATCTCAGGTCATTCACACCAACATGAACAATGAAAGAGTCATATTTGTACGTCTTTTGGAGTGACCTGAGTGCTTGTGTTATGTGGCGGATTCTGGCTCCCAACAGGCAGCTAATAGTAACCTTCCGCTTGTCCAGCCTAGTGAGTGGAACATCAGTGTGCCTGACTATAGAGTCACCTATTACTAGTGTGTTAGTTATGTTATTTCACCTTAAGGGCTGTGATTGTGCGGCACACTGATTTTGTGTTTTATGTGTTGTCTGGTTTGTGACGGGAGGTGCAGGTTGTCTGGGTGTCTGCTTTGGGGGTCTCTGATGCTTTTGCAGGTTTTTATTTAGAGCCTCCGAGTATGATTTTGTGTATTTATGTGTATTTTTTGCCGGTGCTGTTTTAGTAGGTCTGTGTGCGGCTGGAGGTGTGGTGCAAGTGTTAACCTTCTCCTCTTGACTGTCTGTTTCAGTCTTGGGCGGAGCCAGCTTAGCTTCCAGTTTGGCTGTATAATTCCATCTCTGGCATATGTTAGTGTTTTGTGGTAGGAGGAGAGGGTTGTCTGTGTACATGAGGGAGTTGTAACATTGCCTCAGGATACCCAGATTCACCAGCTGGACTGGAGAGTGCACCTGAAGTTGCCCTTTGGTCATGCCTGAATAGTACTGTGAGCTGCTTAGTCGCTTGGTTGGTGAGGGGTGAATAAAGAGCCTTGCCCTGCTGCGCAATCAGTGTCAGGGTATATTAGTGCTTGCTATTAGGTCTGAGCAAGTGCTGGGCTGTAAGATGCTTTTTGAGTGCTTAAGTTGAGAGTTAGACTATTTTCAAGGGAAAAACTGAAGAGGAGACTTAGTGGAGCCGGGAATAATTTAACCGTAGCTAACCGGCACTGCCCGGTGGAGGTACAACACAGAAAATACACCTCAGGCAATGACTAACAGCTAAGATGGGCTGGCTCAACAACTTCCACCTGAAACTAGCTTTTGAGTTACCCAGAGAAACAAAGTGCACACAACAGCAGCAAAGGACACAGTGCACACAACAGCAGCAAAGGACAGAAACAGTGCAGCAAATATAAATAATAAAGTACAGCACAGTCAAAACTGAGTTGCAAAAAGTGTACTTATCAGTTTGGACTATCAGAAAGATTCCAAGTCTGCTCACAGTCAGGAGAATTCAGCTGTCTGCTATATCAGTTCTGCACAAATTCACAGAATTCTGATATACTTAGCATGAATGTGCAAATCAAAAGTAACATTTAATTCTTGGTGTTCTCAAATGAATAACCTTACATAAAAGTCATTTTAGCATTAGGTGATTTCAGAAGAGCGGCATAAAAAAGTACAGTAGTGTACGTTTAACTTTCCATAACAGATGTTTGAATGATCACTGCTGCAGTAGCCTTAGCAATATGTATTATATCCTGTCAAGGATATAACAGGTGGCCAGATTCCAAAGCTTAAAGGCACCTTCCACATGCCCAAACTGTCAAACAGCTCAAGCTGAGCTAACTAAAAGATAAATTTGAATGCAAAGCCCTTCCGAGCTTTCCTGCTAGCAGAGAGAGAGGCCAAGGCCTGGCAGGACAAAGTTAAGAATAAAAAAAAAAAAAAAAATCTCCACACTCTGGCTTAAAAAACACCAAAATACAAGGGGTATGGAGGGATGGAGTGGCTACTGCATCAGTGATCATTCAAATATCCACTATTGTTGCAAGTTCAACTTACACAGCTGTACTACATTGTTCATATTGAGTACTGATGCAATAACTTTAGTTATATGGGTAAATTACCATAGCTAACTGTATTTGGGAGGTGAAAGGAGAATGGTCCAGGAGACCCTGGAGAATGGTCCAGGAGACCCTGGAGAATGGTCCAAGCAAAGCATGATTTACACCTAGAGAAGGAATCCAACTTATAGTGCTTTTTAAAAGTATTGACAGAGGACCAAGTCATAGCTTTTTGAATACTTCTTGAATCTTGTCCTTCCCAAAAAAACATAGAAGAAGCTAAGGACCTTAAAACTCTTGTAAAGAGTGGCTTGGTTGTGCCTGAAATAGATTTGTCATGGTCAGTATTACAAGGGGTCATAGTCTTAGACAACCATTTGGAAATAATCTATTTGGACACATGTTGTCCCTTCTTCTTACCTTCACAAGAAATGAACAAGTGATCCGCTGATCTGAAAGATTTACTTTTGTCAAGTTAGTACCAAGTTGTCTGTAGCCATCCAAGGTATGGAGTATCTTTTCTCCCTCGTTTTTAGGTTCAGGAAAAAAAATGGGGAAATGATAGTTTGGCTTAAAGTAAACTCAGACACCATAACATGAGGAAGGATTAGTTCTCAAAGAAACCCTGTCCTTGTGGAAAATGAGGTAGGGTTGACTCACTATAAGAGCCTGCAACTCATATACCTTTTTGAAGATGTCAGAGCAATCAATAAAACTGTTTTCCATGTTAAGAACCTCAAGTCAGACAGATTAGCTGGATCAAATGGAGCAAGTGTTAGTTTCTCTAATACAAAATTAAAATCCCAAGGAGGGGCCACAGGTTTACTTGGAGGCCTCTTATACAAAACCCCTTCCAAGAACATTTTGATATGTGACTGCCTGGTTCTACCTGACTTCGTCGACAGCGCAGAAGACCGACATCGGAATCCGGAGCTCCAGAAGATCGAAATCGAAGAAGACCGACGCGAATCGCGAGTGGCAGAACATCGACAATGCAGAAGACCGACACGACGGATGACAACACCAACGCCGAGGATGCCGACATGGGGAAAGGCTGTGTGAGTATGCGGTAGTGACGGACGTTAGTGCGAGCAGGTAAGTGTGGAGATTGACGGTCTGTGGGGATAGGGGTGGGTTAAGTGAGTTAGGGTTAGGGAGCGATAGGGGTGGGTTAAGTGAGTTAGGGTTAGGGAGCGATAGGGTGGGTTAAGTGAGTTAGGGTTAGGGAGCGATAGGGGTGGGTTAAGTGAGTTAGGGTTAGGGAGCGATAGGCGGGTTAAGTGAGTTAGGGTTAGGGAGCGGGTAGGTAAGTGTGCGATAGTAGCGGACCTTAGGGTTAGGGTAAGGTTTAGTGTGGGCTTGTAAGGATTTTGGTGTGCTTGTGTTGTGTGTGTGGTTTGTGGAATGGGGATGTGTTTTGTTTTTAATTGTTATTGTGGTGTGTGCAGTGTATGGGGTTTCGTGTTTGTGTACCGTCGGTTATTTCGTTGTCGGTTATGTGTGGTTTCGTGTTTATGGACTGTCGAATATGTGGTGTCGGTGATGTGGTTGTCGGTGTTGTGTGGTTTCGACTATGTCAGGTAGAACCGACTGCCTTGAAAGAGGAGGGTCTATGGGCAGACATGCTGAAATATTTAATAAATGAACCTTGATAGAAGAATAAGAAAGGCTATAGAATAGTAACTCACACAAATATTGTAATTACATAGAACAACTAGCACTGAATGGGGGCTGGTTAAGTTGTTGGCACCAACTAGAAAACTGCTTCCATTTTCTAATATATGATTTTCTAGTAGCAGGATTTCTTGTTTCCATTAGTACCTGCTGCACATCATCAGAAAACAGGACTAAAAGGAAATAAGACCCTATCATACGGTCAGTCAATTGAAGATGATTGATGTTTGGGTGTATCAAACACACCTGTTCTTGTGCGAGTAGATCCATTCTTTGAGGAAGCTTGTAGTAATTGCCCTGGTCATTTAGAAAAGAAAGGGGAGTCATGGTTGCCTGGGCCAACATGGAGTCACCTCTATGATCTTGGGGGATTCATTCTGAATCTTCAAAGGTGACCTGGATATTAGTGAAAAGGGTGGAAAGGCATACAGGAACATTCCTGTCCAAGGAAAAGAAAAGGTGTCTATCTACCAGGCCTTCTTGCATGGAGTCCTGCAGCAGAATTTTTACAGTTGATTGTTCAGAGAACAGGCAAAGAGGTCTGCATGGGGAACTTCGCACAGATGGATCAAATCATGGGAGACCCCTGGATTTAGTTTTTATTTGTGAGGGTCTGCCTTGGACCTGCTTGGCTTCTCTGCCACACAGATTTACTCTAATAGAATGTAGGATGCCTGTAGAGTGAGTTTGTGTTGTGAGGCTATATCCCAACCTAACATGGATAGTTTGCAAAGGGGGTGTGATCTGTTTTCCCCTTGCTTTCTGATCTACCACATCACTGTGATATTGTCAGTAACCACTTGAACAGTTCCCAGGAACCAAAAATGTTTCAGAGAATTGAGTGCCTTGATCAGAATGAGCATCTCCTTGATGATTATATGCTTGCATCTGTCCTTGGTGTCTAACATACCCTGCACTTTTATCTCTCCTGAAACTACTTCCCAATTAAAGTCTGAAGCATCTGTGGTGTCTGACTGCTTTGACGCATGGAGAGAAAAGGGGAGACCTACATTTATGGATGCATTTTGTCTCTACCAAGTGATTTCTCTTCTGAGAAACCCAGTACTGGGATCTGAATAGATAAAGGGTGTCAATGCTATAGCCAAAGAGGTTTCAGATTCCACTGTATCTTTCTCTTTTGGAGTATTTCTAGGGGTATCTTGAGAATCATAAATGCCTTCAGACCCAAACTCCTGAGACATTCACTTGCAATGACTGAAGTCTGAGTGGAAAACCTTAGAAATAGATCTAAATAAAGACCTATTTTTATGTGGAAGAAAAGCTCTTTGAACTGAGGTGCTTAGATAACATACTAGGAACACAATCCTCTGAGAGACTCAAGAAAAACTTTTGAATGTCCGCTGCAAAGATAAGCAAGTCATCTAAATCCAGAAAAAATGTGGGTGCCCTGTAGACTACAATGAGCTATAATACTTTGTGAACACTCTTGTTGCAGTGGATAGTCCAAAGGGTAAGGCAGAGAAGTGATGATGTGATCCAGGCACACATACAGCCTCCGGCAAAGCCTGAAGTCCAGGTGAATAAGGATGTGATGATAAGCATCTTTTAAGACTAGTTTTACCAGGAAACATGAAAGAGGAAGAAGAGCAACAGGTTGTGAAGTGACATCATTTTGAATTTGGGCACTATCACAGATAGCTTTAGGAAAGAAAGATCCAGAACTGGTCTCCAAGCATTTCCTTTCTTTCTTTGTGACTAGGCACATCCTTGAATCAAACCCCTTCCCCACCTAGGAAGGAGGAACTGGCTCTATCACTCCTTTGGACAGCATGTGATGAATAACAGATGGAAACTAAAGAGTCTGATCTCCAAGATGAGGAATTATTCCCTTGAAAGGAGGAATCTCCTTCTACTGCCATCTATAACCCTGATGTATGATTTTCACTACCCATTTGGTTGAAACAATCTGTTGCCAAAGAGAAAAATGGAGATTCAGACTTTCTGGGAAAAAAAACAGGCCAGGATGGGAGGGAGCCACAAGGTCTCTTGAGTAGTCATTCAGACTTGAAGTGTCCTTGGTTTTGGAAGGTTTGTGACTTCTTTTTGGAACCTCCTTGCCACTTCTTGAACATCTGATTACCAAAATTCTACTGAGACTGTTTTCTTCCTGTTTTTTGTCAAAAATGGATGAGGAGAAAGAAAATCCATTGGACAACTTGGAAAAGGAGGGCTGAAAAATCTTAAAAGATTCATTAGATCATCTTGCCCCTTCCATCACACTTTTTGATCACTTCTATAGCAGAGGGGCCAAACACTAAATCTCTATTCACGGGATCATTTAAAATTCATTTTTAACATCATCTGGGAGGTTCTGAGAATGCAGCCATGTAGACCTCCTTAAAAAAGTACCAGAGGCCATATCCCTGGAAGAAGTATCAACAGAGTCATGCACACACTGGAAACAATGAGCAATGACCTGTGTAATAGAAGTAACCAAGTTATTTAAAGCAGACTTTTCTTCACAAGAAGAAGCTGTTTTAAAATATTCCTCATAATTTCACAATATGCCAGAATAAACTTAAAAATATGAGCATGCCAATTTGAAATTCTGAAATTCAAGTTGCAGAAGTATACATTTTTCCATACCTATCAATAATTTTCCCATCCTTATTAGAAAGTACTTAGCAACAAAGGAGTCAATTAAGGGGCAGTTTAGGAATAGTGTATAAAAAATTAAAAGCTTAAGGAACTTTATATATCCTATCTGCCTTTTAGGGACAGCTGACTATCAGGAAAATTGCAGGCAATAAGACACACATCCTCTAAAGCAGACAGGACAGGAGAAATGGGTGTAGGTTCTGGAAATCCTTCTGTAACAGCTCAGAGTATTTTCTGAGGGACTGAGAAACCTCATTGCTCTCCCACTAAAAAACACTGGGACATTCTAGCAAAAGTTTCAGTGAAAGAGAACCCTCCCCACAGAGGAAGGATCAGAAAGTGAGCTCTCCTCTGAGTCTGAATTAGAAATCTGAGGACAAAACCCTGAATCTGTCCCTGCATCTTCCTGTTTTTCCTGTTCAGATTCAGAATCGTGAATCTCTTCAGGAAAGGAAGCATCCCTCTTTCTTTTGCTGGAAACTACTCTAGAAAAAGGATTGATAGCCTGAGTCAAACCCTGAGCCAGTCTGAGTAAACTACTCCAATCCAAAGAAATTTGAGGAGGATTAGATATTTGCTTGTTTTTCTTTTTCTTTTTGAAAGGAAAAATGGGGCATACCATGTTACTAATGGCAGCTGCTGCTTCCTCAGGGATGTGCACAGCATTCTGACACAACAGGGAAACCTTTCCTGTTCCTTCTCCCAGGATTGACAAGAGTGGTTCTCCCTTGCTGACTGAAGGAACCAAAACAGACATAGGGATGGGACTAACACCTGGACAATAGTGGCTTTAGGTGCTACACCAGAAGGATCTGGGGTAAAGGATGAGCAGTCTGAGTGGTCTGAGATGGCTACAGCAGAGTCACCCACCTGAGGCTGAGGCAAATTGCTAGTCTGCTGTGGTGGCAAAGGTTGTTTGCTTAACTTTTTCTCTGTGGCTGGAAAAAGGACTGACCCTGGGCTGACAATATAGTCTGTGGTCAAGCTGAAATTGGTGCCTATCCTGGGGAAAACAAGCAACAGTGCCAGTAATACTACCAGCCAACAAAACTTACTTTTTTTTGATAGACAAAAAAAATAGTAAAAAGCACTTTCAAATATTATGGCAACCCTAAATTGGAAATATAAACACAATTTCTCAACAGAAAATATTTCACAGTTAGATAACACTACTTTTAATTTGACACAAATGAGTGTTCCATTTAAAAGTACATTACAGTCTAGGGACAATTTTTTAAAACACAACTCTCTTAACTTTAAAATAACTTTCCTGAATAGAAAAATAATAAGACATGAGTAAAAAAGAACAAAACAGAAAGTTTTCCCCAAAGGGAACTTATCTGCTCAGCTAAGGAAAGGATAAGCTGAACGTTGATCCTTCCAAGCCTCAGAGAAGCACAGTCTTCAGCAGCAGGAAAGCTCTGAAGGGCTTCATGCTCAAACTTGTCTTTTAGTCAGCTCAGGTCAAGCTGCTTGACAGTTGAAGGTGTCTGAAACTTTGGAAACTGGCCAGCTTTTATGTTTTTGACAGGATGTAACCCATAAAGCTAAGGCTACTGCAGCAATGGTCAATATGAAGAACATCAGTGTATTATTTTCTCTAGCTCTAATACTGCCTGTTCTTGTAACTTTAATATCACAAATGAAGATCTGCTAGAACTTTGCTATCTGATGCAGACACACTCAAACTAATAGAATTATAGTTGTCCTAAAGTATTCGGTCTAAAGCTTTTGAAGGTTACAAAATTGTAGCAATAATGAGAAACTAAATTAACCTATTGTGCAACTCTGACTACCTTAATGTATTATAAAATTACTTTTTAAAGTAATAATATGATTTGGCAACACATGTACACTACAGATATATCTCCCTTTAATTATTTTAAACTCCAAGAGACATGCTTAAGATAAGTTATTTAAATAATAAATCATTTATTATTGAGTGATAGACATTGTATTACAGTACAAGCTGTATAAATGCACACTTTTTAAATAAACCTTATTAAGAAAAGCAGAACTTTGAAGATGCTCCGTGGGCAAAAGGCTCCTGATTTAGTAGAGTACTCTTACATAAATATATAGCTACAGGCAGTCCCTGAGTTACAGACATCTAACTTGAAAACAACCCATAGATAAGAATGGGCTGCCACAATGTTGGAAATAATGTGAAAATAAATAAAAGTCTTTAAAGTTGCCCACATTTTACCTTAAAATGAAGAATTCTGTTGCACTTTCCTTTCCCCATTTTCCCCATTCATAAATCTGCTTGCATGTCTTGCTAGAGCAGTTACTGCCACCATTACGGAAAACAAGAGATCTGATTGGTTAAGAGATCTCTGTATTGGTGATCTGATTGGTCAAGACCACTGGCTTGTACAGTACACAGTACTGCAGAAGTTACTGTACTGTGCAGTAGAATGGGCAAATCACATTGCAGCTCACTAGGGTCTGATTTATGTTCATGGAGAGGCAACATATTTTAAACAATAGCATTAAAAAATAACTTTCAGGAATAGCTGTATTTAATAGTAATTCCCCTTTTGATCGTAATGCACCTTCCTTTAGTCATAACATAGAACCTAAAAGATAAATCTCTTTGTCAGCTTTATGAAATGCTCAGATACACATTTTTTAATAACTTAACCAACTTTATTGGACATCAGCAAAATAACTTGCAATGCAAACATGGTAGAAAACCAAAAGAAGAAAATAAAAACACAGTATTAACATTTTATAACATGATAAAACCAAAACTTGTTATGCTTATATATTTATCACTTGCAGAAGTGATACAGTCTTATAAAGTCTGGTAATCAAAGCATAAAAACATTGCCCATCACTGAGTAAATGTAGAACAAAACATATTTACATCTTGGTTGTCAATATGATGCTTGCCTTGACCAAATTGTTTATGTATATAAGAACTCATTTCCTTGCTCCAACCTGCTGAGTTTATTCCAGAATTTGAATATAAGGGCTGAAGTTATTGTTATTATTTCCGTGATTGCTTTATAGATTTTCTTTGGTATAGATTGGTTACCCATGTTAACCTCTTACAATGCAATTTTAGCTGTATTTTGTTTAGTGACAGTTAGTACATTCTCTGACATGAAATAAGTGAATGTAGTAACTGCTTTCCAATAAAACAGATTACTGTGAGGTATTTTGCATTTTTATTGCTTATATAAGCAAGCAATAGTGCATGACAGGGTGTGTGTTAATGTGTAATTAATGCCCACACCCGTGCAAGGGCATTAATTACACATTATACCATGACCCCCCCAAAACGTGCACGCTGATTGGCCAGCGTGCACATTGTAAATCGAGTTATACTAATGGAAAAGGTCGGACTTTTTCCATTAGTATAACTCACTGTCTCGCTATGTTAAATGGGTTTAACATAGCGAGACAAAATAAGCAGCGGAGATCTCCGTTGCTTATTTTAAACTGTCTCATGCTAAACCCATTTAACATAGCGAAAAAAGCAATGGAGAAAGCAAGATCTCCGTTGCTTTTTTTACTGTTTCGCTATGTTAAATGGGTCTAACATAGCGAGACAGTTTTAAAATAAGTAACGGACATCTCCTTTGCTTATTTTAAAACTGTCTCGCTATGTTAAACCCATTTCACATAGCAAAAACAGTAAATAAAAAGCAACGGAGAACTTGCTTTCTCCGTTGCTTTTGCCCACAGCTCTGATGTACTGCGTAGGCGTGCAGTACATCAAAACTGCCGTGGATGCCAGACATCTGCGGAAGGGCAGTAAACAGGCATTATACTATGCCATTATTTAAGAAAAGTAATAGTTTCTTTTCTTAAATAATGTCATGTATAATAGCAATAACCACTTCTGGGTGTGGGTAATGCTGTATTTACCCACGGTTGGCTTTGTTTGGTCCTCGGGCTTCACCCTCGGGACCAAACCAAATAACCATGGTAAATCAGCATTACCCAGGCGTGGGTTATTGCTATATTAACACACACCCTGGAAGGCATTATTGCACTAAGACAATGGGTTCACTATAAAATTGTTGTGTTTTACTTGTTTATTTATTTTTTTAAGGACTATATTTTTTATATATATTATTAATGTAAAATAGTTCCTCCTCCTACTGTTTCAGACTTGCTGTAGTATATGTTAATGGTGTTGGAGGAAGCATTTTACATCAAATATTTATAAAAAAATAATATAGTCCTTAAAAAAAATAAGTGAAACAACAATTTTACATACAACCCATTTTCTCTTCCATTCACACATACACAGGCTTTTCTGCTTTCACACGCATACATATACACACACAAACAGACTCCTCTGCTTTCATTCATACACACATTCACTCACACAAGATCTGTCTCACCCTCTTTCTCAATCAGTCTCCAACTGCTTTCATACACACATTCAGCCTCACTGTCTCTCGATCTCTCACACAGTCTCCTCTGCTTACATACATGCACTCATTCACATCACACATCACTCTCACTTTCTCTCTCACTCTTTCCATCCTTCTCTTTGTCTCTCACATACACACACACATACACACACACAGTCTCTCTGCTATAATGTATCCATTCACCCATACATGCAGGTAGAGACACACACAAGATCTCTCTCTCTCTCTCTTACTTACATACATGCATTCACTCTCACACACACACTGCATTTTCTTTTTTTTTTCTATTTTACACTTGCTAAACAGCAAAAGCACTGCTTAGCGAGTATAAAATAATGGTTTGCTTGCTCTCACTGGCATGCACGCATACACTCACACACAGACATAAACAAACACACACTTACCTTTTTCTCTTCCTTTTAATATTTTACACTCTCTAAACAGCAAAACCACTGCTTAGTGAGTATAAAATAATGGCGGCCATTCTGTTTCTTCTGTCCGAGCTCCACAGTGGCTTGATAAGCAGCCGTGAAGCAGCGGATTTGTTCTTCTCAGCGGGCATTGTTTGTACATTAATACCCTGCTGGAGAACACTCATTTTCCAATCAGGGTATTGAAGTGCAGTTTGCCCATTGTCTAATTAGATGTATTTAATCAGACACACATGCATTTGGTAAATAAGGTGCACAGTGCATGAAATTGTTACACCTTAATACCATTTATGAAGAATTAATACAAAACATATTCCCTGGGATTAATGAAAATACCTTGTAAAAAGATCCTGTTACCACAATGTGGTATATTTTATTGACACATTAGCCTCATTATCAGCTAATTTGCATGTCTATAAGTCACACCTAACTACTGTGAAATGCATATTAGCACTTCTCACTGTGGTTAACTTTGGCTTTTGCATTGTATAAGCATAGGCACCCTTCCCCCTCACATATTCACACACACACACACACACACACACACACACACACACACACACACACACACACACACACACACACACACACACACACACACACACACACACACACACACACACACACACACACACACACACATACACACACACACCATATACCCCATGCCTATCCCCGTTATCATAAAGTCTTTAATGTTTCCTTTTCCCCTGCTCAAGTAATACATGGATGATTACAGTTCATTCCTTAATGTCATCCAGACATTTGAGTTTCACACTTCATATCCTTCAATAACTACATTTTAAGACAGAAGCCATTTATGAGGTGGAGAGGTATGCCTATTGTTCCCCCTCCATCTCCCCCTGCCTTGCTTGGACAGCATGATATTTTGCTGGCATTTGCATAATGCCTGAGATCCTGAATAAATAGTACAATTATGAACGTTAAGCAAAAAAAAAAAAAAATATATATATATATATATATATATATATATATATATAGCTCTACCTGATAATGCTAAAAGCTTGAAACGCCGATGATGAGAAGACCGACACTGGAAGATCGAACAATGAAGATGACCGACAGTTGAGAATCCTGACGCTGAGAACACCATGTCAAATGAGCGCTAGTGGGTAAGTATGCGGTAGTGACGGAAGCCAGGGTTAGGGTGCGGGTAATGTAAGTGAGCGACAGCGATGGTCTGTAGGGTTAGGGGCGGGTAAAGTGAGTTAGGGTTAGGGTACAGGTCAGGTGAGTGTGCAATAGTGACAGACATTAGGGATAGGGGTGGGTTAAGTGAGTTAGGTTTAGGGTTAGGGTGTGGGTTAGGTGAGTGTGTGATAGCGATGGACCTTAGGGTTTGGGTTTGGGTTAAGGTTAGTGCATAGATAGTTGTGTATGTATTGTTCAGTGTAGCTTTGTAAGGTTTTTGATGTGCTTGTGTTGTGTGTGCTTTTCGGACAGGGGATATGTTTTGTTTGTTGAGTGTCGGGATTGTGGTTTGTTGGGAATGTGACGTTTCGTGTTTCTGAACTTTCGGTTTTGTGGTGTCGGTGATTTCATTGTCGGTGTTTTAGCATGTGAGTGTTGTCAGGTAGACCGATATATAGATATATATATATATATATATATATATATATATATATATATATATATATACATATATATATATATATATATATATATATATATATATATATATATATATAGATATATATGTATATATATATATATATATATATAGATATATATATAGATACGTATGTATATAGAGATATATAGATTACAGGTGTCAGTCATGTCTGATGTTGTTGTGTGAATCCATGTACACACAGGTGGACATAAACATTGGCAGACTTAATATTTGTAGTTTAACTGTTTGTCACTAGCTGCATTACAGATAGTTATATAATACTGACACAAACTGCAAAATATCATCAATATTGGCAGAGACACCCCTGTAGAATAGAAAATGCAGAATATTTTTATGTGGCTTTGTGGCTGCATGGCACAACATGCAGCTGAAGTACTCAGCTATCTACCATTGGCACTGGGTGAGGTAGCCATATTGTGTTTGCATGCAGTCTGTACTTATGTTCCTTTCCTTACCCATTGTCTCTTTTAATATAGCCATTTATAGTAACCATTTTTGTGTACATCCCTTTGCATTTATGTAAGGTCAGCCACAGTCAATCATCACACAGATGGTACTTGACAGAGGTATTTTGTCTGATGCCCTTGCCTGCTGTTGTCAACTGCAGGTTGGGCATGCCATGGATGCTGACCATCTTTTCATCTTGGGGAGGGCGCACAATGTTACAAAGCTATATGAATGGTTATGTAGGTATGCGTATGTGTGTTGCAAACTACATATATAAATTATAGGCACCTGCCAGTAGCACTGAGGTTGCTGTGTGCATGAAATGTACTAATTCCCTTTTCCTCATACAGCATAATGCTTGGCAAAAAAAAACATCCATGAAAATCTAAGTAGTCCCATGAAGAGAATGAGATCTTGTTACAGGGCCTCCATCTTCATGGTCAGTGGATAATCAGCCATAATATATCTGAATGACCCTATTGTAACCATGCCTGGTGGGATGTGGTTTAATACTGTTGCTGGTCAGGGTAGGAACTGCCAGCATGTCGACACTGAGCCATTAATATGATACATACTGCACATGAGCACCTCCATGACCCTCTTCAAATGCAACCTAGATCAATGGATTGCTGACTGCAAATTCATTCCTAGGGTGGTGCCCATGTCTCTCTTCTACAGAAGTTGGTATTACTACCATAGACGCTTACCTCTGTGAACTTCACTCACCTAACCACCAATGACTTGTGCAAGTCAGGATAAATATGGCTAGGTTTGTAAGGGCTCTAGGTCCGTTAGCCTAGCAACCCTCTATGAACCTATGAACTTATGAAGAATATGCTGCCATCCTGGTTGGAAATTATGGTAATGCAGGTAGCTTGTCATCTGCTAAAGAGCATGATGCCTGCATGGCAGAAGCTTAGGGCAATGGAGGTGGTCCATGAATCAAACCACTATTAACTGAGATTTACGACTTTACTTATCTCTCTGCAGAGGGGATCAGAGGTATCCCTTAGATGTGGTGGGATGCTGAATATTGGAGCAGAACTATAGTGGAATCTGAAAATCTCCTTTGAAGATGTCCCAAGTACACATCTGTGATGCTTTAGCTGCAGACTAGGTATATGTGAACTGTATTGCATATTAGTAAATTCTGTATCCTTTTTTCTGCAGGATGATCACAGCTTCATCTTGGAAGACCAGTTGTACTCGGTAATGTCTGTTTTGTTCTCTGGCTATGGATAATATTTGCATTTGTTTACTGGAATTAATGTACTGGTGATGGGTCTTAATTATTGTACATATTTTTGCTTGGTGTCTTCACAGGTGACATATTGTCCAACTCCTCCACCATGGATATACCACTGTTGTTGGAAATCACTCTAACTCTGACAATGATGGCAGTCAAAATATGGTATGGCCAGGGGTGGCACAGTATCAGTGATGTATACAGGAAATGTGGAAAACTGTTTGGTCTGCAGATATATTGTAAATTATATTGTGTGCATTACAGACCACCTGACAAGTGATGCAATGGAAATTTTTACAGTTAATGTATATTTTTCCCAGTTCACCATTTGAGGCCTTTATTTCAATATGGATGCAGTCTCTGTCCCCCAGTACCTCTGAAAAATGTGTTATGTTATAAAATTAAAGTTCTGTATGGTGTTTGCTCTTTCCTTTGTGGAATGAGGAAACCATATATAATCCCCTCACATGATGTAACATGACATTGAGGAACTGGCAGAGTATCCTTCAGGTAGATTCCTGGGACACCCCAACCACTTGTCCTGTTGATGGCTGAAACATTCTTGCAGTTAGTACTCTCAAAGCTACACATAACTTAGCATATGCCTAGATATGTACTGTTTAACACCCATAGACATGCAAGTAAGGATAAAACAGCCTGACCAGCTCCTGCATGTTAAGTCTATCCGGAAAGTAGTGGTCCACAGTTTCAAGGTCCTTAAGGGTAGGAAATGCTAAGCAAAGATGGATGGCAAAGCATTTCTAAGAGTGATAGCATACAATGGTATGACTGCTGGGGACTACTATAGCTTGTTTTCCGCAGTCAAGGACTCTAATGCTAGGGCATGCAGTTATGGAATCTATACAGTTTTAAATTGCTACACTGTATTTCTTGCTCTAATTTGAATCTGCTGAATCCCATTTTAATAATATTGCTCATTACCATGTCATTAAACAGCTAGTAACATGCAATGTGTGTTGCTACAGTATTTCTCCAAAAATAAAACAGGGTCTTATACTCCTTCCCCCGCTGAAATATGCATTAGGACTTATTATCAGGGGATGCCTTATTTACCAACTACATTTATTCATTTATTCATGTACACAAGCAACATTTAATCATGTACAAAAATCAGCATTAATTCATGTACACAAATTGGCGTTTATTTGGTACTTTTCTGTTATTGGACAACAGTTCTAAGTAACGAGTTAACAGTTGTGTGAGAATTCTACATAAACAGTACAACAAACATTTCAACTTCTGAATATCTACACCTTGGCTTTCACAGTGCAATATTTCATGCTTAACAGAAAGTGCAGAAAAATCTCAGTACATGTGTATTGGAGGAGGGGAATAAAACTGAAAGCAGAAGCAGTCCATTCTGTTGCCTCGATAATGGAAAAATTATTCAAATACAGTCATGTCATCTTCTTTTGGAACATTGTCATAAGTCTCCAACCCCTGAATTCTGGGGTCTATATTAGATGAACGAAAGTTCATCTTAGTGAACGCTCACATGAGCGAATATCCAGGTACTCAAAACTGCAATTGTGGGGGGCTGCGCTCCCCACACCCCCCTAAATATATATTCCAACTCCGAGATCGCACTACAGTGAGGAAAGGGCAAATATTCCCATCTTCACTGCACCACGATCTCGCAATTGCGGTTTCGAGTTCCACAATATTCGCTCATGTTCATCTAATAGACAAATTCTGGCCTAAATGTCTTGTGACTCCATTTCCTGTAGAACCATTGGCCCCAATCTGTCATGCCTAGCAATAGAGCTCTCCTTAAATGAGCACTGCTTGTCCAAGTAGCCTGCTCGTAGTGCATTGGCAACACAGCAGTCAATGATTTTATCCTATGAATTTTTCACCCAAGTCAAGCCCTCTTGCAAGCTAGGCTTCACAAAGTTTCCATGCTGATTTCTCTACATTCTATTTTCAATGTAGTCATTGCGCAAATGGTCCTTGAATGGCTTGTTTATTGCAATATCAAGAGTCTGGAGATAGGCAGTCATTCCTGCGGGAATCATTATTTGACCTATTCTCCATGCAAGGAATTTCATGTCTTTAGAGCGGGGAGTGCTGGCTGAATCCCAGACTAGCAGACCTCTTTCGCCACCTTGTAAAACAAGTGGCAGCATTACATCGACCCACTTCCTTATAACTGCTTGTGTGCACCAGGCTTTTTTGGTTTCAAGAATGTGAATGCCTGAAACATGTTCAGTCTTATCTTTCTTGCCCTTACTAATGATTAGAGGTGGGGTTTTCATTCCATCTAGATGAATTGCCAAAATACAATACAAGTAACACGTGCCCTCTTGTAACCAGTGGAGGGAATGTAGATCGATGAGGCACCCCTCTGATCAATTGTTGTTTGAGATCCTTGGCTCATAAATACTGTAGTTTCATCCATAGCAATCATGTTGGAGAGTTGGTATTTAGAAAAGTCGATGCCATCAACAAAGGACTTGAACACAAGTGCACGTTTAATAACTTCAGTATCTTCCAGCTTGAACAGTATTGTTGATCGTCTTAGAGACAATTCATATCACTGAAGGCAGCCATCCAGCCAATGTTGTGATGCTTTGAATTCTTCTGGGGATATTTCTAACTGTGGTGCCATTGCAAGGGCAAATGCTTGAATATTAGCCCTGTGCACAACCAAAGCCTTTGCTCTCCTGTTAGCAATCCATTCACAGATGATGTCTTTCAGATCAGGAAATAATGGTTGCCAACCTGAGCCACACTTGCACTTCTTAGCATTTCTCTCATTGCCCTGTTGACTGAGGTTATCATACGCTGCACGCCATTTTCGGACCATTCAGCGATCTAACTTCTTCTCTTTGCAGAAAGCAATCAGATTCTTTCCCTGGGAGTCCTCCATGATTCCTTTCTTGTACTCGATGGAATAGCTCTTTCCTTTTCCACTCATCTTGTCTGGGGGGTAATTGAAGACTTACAAGACCGGAGTGGCAACACAAAATGTCGATGGTTAAGAAGACACAACCACAGACGTTTGTTATCAAGTGCGCGTGCTTTATGCACATTTTCTGTACTTTGACCAATCAAAGTACACCTGCCAGTGTTTACGGGCCAAGGATCTCAACCATCAAGTATGAGTGATGATTAGGGTTACAGTAAGAATTGTGGAGGACTCCCAGGGAAAGAGTCTTACAACGTTCTGCAAAGGAAAGAAGTAGGGTGTCCGAATGGTCCGAAAATGGTGAGCAGGGTACGATAACCTCAGTCAATGGGTGTCAGTAATATTGTTTTGTAATTCAACATGTTGACGATCTTAACTGGGGCTTATTTTTGAGGTAGGGCTTATATCATGACCACCCGGAAAACCATGCTAGGCCTTATTCTCTGGTTAGGTCTTATTTACGAAGAAATACGGTAGGTTATTTGTCCTTCACTGCTTGCATTTACCCTGCATATGAATTGCACACACTCTGCTTGGCTGCTCATTACACACAATTGCCAATGAAGAATGTTTCTGAAACATCAGTATATATATTTTGACAAAATGAAATATAGTAAATCTGGACTGCATTTAAATGAAAATAAAATCCAGGGGCATGGGTATTGTACTGAAACAACAGGAGTTAAAGCAACAAAGGATAAAAGCAAAATATTAGGTATTCAGTTTCTTGATGAGATGTATAATACTGACCAATGGGGAATATGTTTAAAGAAATTTCAAATAAATTACAAGGAATACTAGAAAACCAGAAAGACTATAAAGTCATGGCAGTGAATATATGGTATACTGGAAAAGCTGAATGCACAACTGCAAGTGATCAAAACTTTGTCCGATGATATAAGTATGTCATTTGGTCTTGATAAATGTGCAAAAATAATCTTTAAAGCAGGAAAGCTGTAGCACCAGGAAAATATCAGTCTGGCACAGGAATGTGATATAAAGGAGCTTGAGCAGCAGGGAGTATATAAATATTTGGAAACTGATGAAGGAACAACAATAAAACAAGAACAAATACAAACAAAATTTAGTAAGGAATATTTTAGAAGATTAAAATTAATACTGAAAACAGCCCTGATATCTAGGAACAACGTCCAAGTTATAAATCAATTTGCTCTTCCTGTTCTAACTTACAGTTTTGGGGTGATTGACTGACCCCAAAAAGTTGTTGGATCAGTTGGACAGGAAAACAAGAAAAATTCTGTGTGCTTATCAAATGATTTACAAAAATAAGTGCATACCAAGAGTATAGATTCCGAGTTCTGAAGGAAGGAGGTACAAGCATCCTCAAAACTGATTACATGCATAGATCTCCAGTCATAAAACTGTATACATATCTGCTGACCTCACAAGATCCAAATATAGTGAAAGTTTTAAAACATGATGAGAACAATTCTAAGATGATTGTCCTGCTTATTTTAGCAGAAGCATATTGGTGTCAAGTGGGAATGCAAATCAAACCAGAAGTTGATAAAAATCAGGCAGCAACTGAATGTGCCAAAAATAAAAGAAAGACTATAAGGTGAAGGATCAGATGAGAAGGCATGAAATGTGGAAAATGCATAATTGAAGTTGCCAGTCTAGAAAAGGTTAATATTGGTGGTCTAGGACAGTGGACTATATACACATTGGTTTATAAAGTTAATTGAACATGGAGATTAAGACCAATGCAGGTTTTGTAAAACAAAAGTAGAAACAGTTGTACATCTTGTTGCAGGGTATGATACTCTAATTGCAGATGCCCTGTATACTGAAAGGCATAGTAATGTGGCAAGAATTTTTCATTAGGGATTGTGCAAACATTATAATATTAAAGTAGCTGAGAAGCATTGGAAACACGAACCACAAAGGATCACCCATTACCAACAGTTCAAAAAATAAATGCTACAAGACCAGATATAGTAGTCCATGCAAAGAAGACAAAAGTAGCATTGATTATTGAAATTGCTAGACCTAATGATTATATTCTCTTACACAGAGAGACACAAAGTCATAAAATAACAGGATCTGCAGGCCAAAATGAGAGAATGTGGAAGAAGGGTACCCAGACAGTTCCAAAAGTAGTAGGAGCAATGGGTCTCATACAAAATATTTATGGTCATATTTAGATATGTTATCGATACATGTAACTCCATATGAATTACAGAAAGAGTAAATTCTGGGCACATAGCGGGTGCTGAAAAGAGCACTTTTGGCTAACATCAAAGATTAAAACAATGCTAATTTCATGAACTTTAATCATACCTTGACTTTCGAATGGGGTTCATTCCCTTCATGGTATTAGAAACCCAAAAGACTTGGTGAAATTAAACTGGAAAAATTTTATTTAATAAGTTCATAAGTTATTATAATGTGTCCTGGCCCTAAGGGTTTCTAGGAACACAGACTTCACAAAAGTAGGATTATGTATATCAGAACCTATCCAATTATTAAGCTTTTTTTACATGTATCTAATTTAGGTGAAATTTGAATTGTGATCAATAAATGATTCAATAAAATCGACAAGATCTGAGTAATATAAGATTGCCTTTCCTTAGTTCCACTTAAACCTATAGAAAATTTCAAAACCTTTTGCTTCAAAGTGTTATTACAAATGTTAATATAAAGATTTAATAATAATAAGTTCCTCATTCTTTAAGGACTTAAAACCAAGAATCATTCTGCTTCTGTAATATCTATAAACTAATGAATATAATTTAGTTATTCTGTATCTCTCTTGGTAACTAAGATTAGAAGCTCAGATGTCGTCTTAATAAACCTTTCAGCAGATTCTAGTCTATTTAGATCCCTAGCGGTGTACACACAAAATGAATTATTGTACTCCAGTTTTGGTCTAATATAAATTATGTAAAGATTAATCAAATTTTCAGTGCTCTTATTATAAATATTTTAAGACTAATATAACCGGTGTAGGAGCTTTCTAATAATGTAGTCCTGATGTGAGATAAAAGAAAAAAATATTAGAAATGTATATATACCTAAGTCCTTATTACAACAGCTCTTCTAATACCAATTACTGTAGGTGGATATTAATTTTATACTAGGCTGTCCAAAATACATTATTTTGCATTTATCATTGATAAAATGAATACCTACTTAAGATGCCCAAAAGGAAACTTTTTTCTAAAAAGTCATTAATTTACAAATAATGAAATACATACATACATAATTTTCATTAGTCACAGCAAAACCTAACACAATCATTTGCATATTTATGCATTTAAAAGCTAGTGAATGAGGGAACAGATGAGAATACTATATTAAATAACAATGACCACAGCACAGACCCTGGAGTATACCTCTAACAACTTTACTTTATTGAGAAGTATGTCCTTGGTTTATTGCTCCCTGGCGTCTATACTGCAACCAGTTCCTTATCCAACTAATTATATAAGAATAGTAACCCAGCTCAACTAATATTTTACAAATAGAAGTATGAGAAATACAGTCAAATACCTCAGCCAAATCCAAGAAAACAGTACCACAAGAAAGCCCCAGATACATTGCCATGTTGCCTTATCATCAAATTTAGTTAAGTTATTGATTACTCATCTCCCCTTAATGAAACCATGATGATGTAAATCAATTATACCAAGTCAATTTGTCTCATTATGTATTAACTTGGAACATCTTTCAAAACATTTACACAAAATTGATGTTAAAATAGCAGGCATACAGTTTGAAATATTGATGTATTTACTTTTTTAATATAGGGATAATGTTAGATATTTTCCACATTTTGGGCACTGCACCAGTTAATAGAAATTTATTGAAATTACCAATAACATAGGCAGTAAGGTAGATGTGACCTTATTATTTAATATTGAGGATATGCCATCTTGGTTCATTGATTTATTGTGTTTAACATGTGTGACACCAGAGAAATACTGCCAGTCCAGCTATCAAAAAATGTGTAAATAATCATATGCCATTTGTGAATATTAATATGATTCATATGCTTGTCTTACAAATGTAAGAGAACTGTATGTTATGTACTGAGCTTCAAGAATGTAACCACAGTGTACCCTACTGGAAAAGAACAGGAATGTATATAATCTATGTACCTGCGCATATGTATATTTTAATAGTAGAAACTTGCTAAACTTCAAGAAAACAAGCGGAAATTGTTTCATGATTGTGTTATCTCAGTTTCAGTGCAGCAAGCAGAAACAATGTCTAGAGCTAGAGATTTTAGTATTGTCTTGAAACAGAAATAATTACTAGGTTTCAAATATAAAAGTGTTTTATTGCTCTATGACTTCCTAGCAGCTGCACACTTCTGAGACATATGTATTTTTGACACAGAGGTGTTAAATTCTAAGTATCCGTTCAGCCTGGGAACTGAAGTCAGGTGACAAAGAGCAGCCTTCCCAGGAGTGTCTGTGTGTTTGTAAATAAATCAAATCCCAAAGTGTGTGTGTGTGTGTGTGTGTGTGTGTGTGTGTGTGTGTGTGTGTGTGTGTGTGTGTGTGTGTGTGTCTGTGTGTGTGAGCTACTTGGCCAGGGACACAAAGCATTGGTTGGACAGATAGGATGCTGGAGGGTTTGGCTTGACCACTTGGCTGAGATCTTAACCCTATAGCTGTGCCACTGGAGAATCTTATTGGGGATCTGAAGAAAGAGTGAAAAACTAGCCCCAGACTGACTGTGATCTCTGTGTGCTCTTAAGGGAAATTGTACTTTACTGTGTGTGTACTTGCCATTCTCCCATTATGTACATCCCTCATTGTTTCCAGTGGTGAGGATTGGGGCTCCTTGATTACTGGGCCAATGCAGGGGTGTCACAACATATTTTAGAGATTGTTTAATAATATTAATGCTAATTGATGGACAAGTATCATGTGACAGCAGTAGGTTAATATTTCAATTTATTACATTTAAACTCTGAGCATTATTACTAAAATGATTCTTAAAAATCTCAGCTATATTTGAAATGTCAGTTTCAGAAACAAAAAAATCATTATATTCTACAAATGGTGTGAGGTTTTTCACTTTCCTAAATTAATTACTATAGCTATGATATGCTTTTGTATTTTTATTGAATAAAAATTTTCAAACTTTGATTTTTTTTTTAGTTTTAATAAAGTGCTGTAAGTTCTTACTAACTTTATTAAACTTCGACTTATTTTTTTATTGATGGATAACATTTGTAAAGCCTAACGATAGATTGTTTCTTGTTATATAATTGTATTACCCTCTAACTCCATTTAGGTAATGCATTTTTAAGGGAATATTTAACAGTCTCTTCAGTTGCTTTTACATCAGCAATCAAGATGTCCCATAACTCTGAGTACCCATAGTCAGTCTTTTAACACTTAAATTTGACCAATCCTTTTATAAAATATTATCTTTAATTCTCTCATAATCTAACAGACCAAAGTTAAATTTGTTACTAAGATGCTTTGGTCACTGTTTTTTTTTTTTTTAATGGTGATGGAATTGTGATCAAACGTACCCAAGGGGCCATCTGAAATAAAATCTAGATTATTTGTTGTAACCAAATCTGAAATTCTGTTTGCTGTGGTGTTCTCCTGTACCACTTGAGTATAACCATATAATATTAATAATTCAGAAAATGTTTTGCTATGAAAAGTGCTTGCTTGACACTCTTTCTAGTCTATAGATGGATAATTAAATTTTCCAAAAAGTATACAATTTTTTGAACTAGTAAACTGCCAAGTACCCCCACATATTCTATGCGAGTATCAGACATAATTTTTGGAGAATGATAAATAATTACAACCTAATGGATTTTGAATTCAATATTATATCCACAGGAAGTATTTCCTTATTATTGTCAATTAAAACCATTCTAGATCAAACAGAAGTATTGAACTAATAGTAAAGCACTACCACTTCTATTATTAGGTCTAACGCAGTTGTAAACATTATAATTTGGGAAACAAAAATTCACTACTGACCAAGATTCTACTACGGCTATTATTTTTATACATTTCATATGATAACATTAAAGATAAATCATTGTACTTACTTCCCAAGTTTTTGACATTGAAAAAATAGTAACCGAGAGCAATATCAGGTTTGCTGTTGCCATTGCTGATAGTCCTTATTATCCTAAAAAAGGCTTCATAAACTCTGACATTTTTCCTGTAAGAAAGCAAGATCCATACAGGCAAAGATGTAATTTGTCATGGCAAAATATATGATGATAATTTATGACATCTTCCCTGTACCTTAACATTGGAACATTGAAGATACCACACAACTATTGTAACCAAGTGTTAAAATGATGGACTTTAAAAAATAATTCCATTATTTACATGGTAAGATTGCAGCAAATACAACCTGAATCTTCTTAGTGTCTAGTAATTTTAAAATATTAATTACTGAACTTTTCTTGCAATTCAACAGAACATTCCAAATATCATCGGTACCAGCATGTATTATTATTAGTTTACAGTGCATTTTACAATTAAGTAATTTTACTAGGAAATAGAGAAATCCAGTTAGATGAAGACACTATGATTTTACTTTTATTCTAGTGTGTTAGCCATCTAACAGAATTTTTTAAAAATAGAATCTCCCAAAAAAGGTATATCATCATTAATGGGTAATTCAAATTCAAAAATATTCAGCTTAACAAACAACATTGGCTCTCCTGAGAGCCACTGTTTTAAGTTTTACACATCTGGATATTGCCACTTCATTGCCACAACCAGAAAGACAAGGCATTTGCTTCAGAATCACTTCTTTACATCTCACATTATCATCAGAATTACATGTACCATCTGTATCTACATGTTTTATCTGTTCATTGTTTTTAAGGGTGGACATTGCTGGATCATTACCTGTAAGAGGAATGTCAACAAACTCTGGCTCAGAGGGTACTAACAAGTCATTAACCAATTTAACTTTGTCATTGTTAACAAATTTTGTATTATTAGTTTCATTAATTTCCGAAATATCTAATATATCAGTATATATATATATATATATATATATATATATATATATATATATATATATATATATTTATTAGATTTAAGGCCCGTGCCACAGCCAAAAAGGGTCCATGGACCAGATCACTTACACAGTTAACAAAAGTGAAGAAAGAAAGAAAGAAAGAAAGAAAGAAAGAAAGAAAGAAAGAAAGAAAGAAAGAAAGAAAGAAAGAAAAAAATAAATTGTTAGAAAATAGAGAAGGACCTAAATGAGAATAATGTCTAAGGGCTTAGTTAGATACCTCCCAAGTCACGTAAAAAGTAGCTTAGACTTTGGGTAGAGCTTCGCAGTAATCCTCTTTGTTAGCCATTTGAAATGTTGGGACCCTCCAGGGTGAGTCATGAAATGAGGAGACTGAATGGCTAAAAAATGGATTCACAGACACTAAGTCTAAGATGGCCATTTCCTGGAACATTCCCTTTTCTCTGAGGTATGATGGTCTCAGAAATGGTATATATAAGTGCGGGGGGTGTTGAGGGGGCTTGACTCCCTGCAAAAAAGAAGTTTAAAGGAGAATAGTGGTCTTTGGGATTTGCTCTTTTCCTTGGTTTTCAGTCTTTTTTTTTTTTGGCTTGACAGCATTTGGTATTTCAAGTACTGACATTTCAAAAGGGAGCCGAGCTCTTTAATAGATCCATGAAAGAGACTGTTGTCTTCTAGGAATGAAATAAGATCAGGACACTTGGGTGGAACATGTTCCAGCATTTAAGTTAGCCTTCCTTTAGTCATGGGCAAAATGACAGTATAGAAAATGAAAGCTAGATTAAATTGATTTTTGGAAGACAATGTCCTACAAGGTAAAATAATAGTATGGATCTATAGCACTGACAGCACATCAAACAAACATGATTCAGCTCTAGGAGTGGGTTACGATGCAGAGTCAGCTCAATGGATGTGTTCTGCCAAGATGTAAAGCCTCTGAGTTTATGCCACATTGCTGACTATTATAAAAAACTAGGGATATGGTTTTCAGAAGAGACACACACATGGGTGGATAGCTGGTTAAAAAGGTTTGTTAATGAGAGTAGTGATGAGGGAGTGAACTGCCTAATGAAAGACAGATGACTGGCACAGTGCCATGGTTGTCACTTCAAAGAGCCAGCCTTGTACTACGCGTATAAAGAAATATAATCTTTGCTACCAAGAAATAGATAAAAACTTTATGATGATGACACTAAGATGGGGAGGAGGAGGGGTATAATATAGGATATGGGCAGAAGCATCGAGATAGGTATGGTTAGTCTTACTAGTCCAAAAAAATAACTGCTACACTTAAATCTGAATTTGTATGGGATACAGAGTTAAACTATAAGTTGGGGAGAGTCACTTCTCAGGCCATAGTAGGAAAGATTCTATGGCCAGTAATTACTGATGTAATTAATTAATAAAACAATGCAAAACAGATCTTGTTAAAGTAAGCAGGATATTGTGAGAAAGTGAAAGTGATAGATGTACTGCATAAAAACTCATTAGGGTTCAGAAAAGGATACTATCTCCAGATTCTGATATTTCTTCATAGAGAGAAGAAGCCAAAATGACAGAAAGTGTACAAAAGTAAGGCAACAAGAATGATGAACGCACTATGGGTGACAGCATAGTTTGATGTGTTGTACTCTAGAAATATGGAGACAGCAGGTGAGGAGGGATAAGATCTGAGTGCACAAATAAGGAATGTAAATAGGATGAATCAGAGAGTGAGAATATGGCAAACAGGAAGGGACATATGCTGCAGTTAAATGGACACAATTTAGCGTTTATCTGCAAAAGTATTTCTTAACTGAAAGGGTTGTGGACAAATGGAAGATAGGAAGTAGCACCACAGATCATTCAAGCACTTTTGGAAAAAAATAGCGCTAGCAGAACCCACGTGACAAATTAGGTGCATTTGTATTTCTTATGCTGGCACATTCACTTATGTGCAGACAGAACCTTTAGATAAAGCTTTCCAGATGGACAGATCAAACATTTTAGGATATAAGCATATTATAGAGATGCACTAAAATCATCTTTCTAAAACAAATAGCAAGAGCCACAATGACCTAGCACTGCAGACTTAAGTCTTGCATTAAACATTTGTGTTCAATGTTCAGCTTTACCCAAGTCCTCATTCGCAGAACATAACATTGTACTGATATTGTGAAGGTGGTTCCATTGCCTGCAGTCTCAGTAACAAATGGACCAGTTTACAAATGTGGACCACTCTTCACAATTCAAAACCTGGCTAAAGACTGACTTAAGTATAATACAATACAAAAAGGATTCATAATTTTCAGTGACAATAGAGAAGAAGGGGTCATGCTGATGGAAAACAATCTCTGCTTCCTTAAATCTTAAGCTTATTTTCAAGAACAATTGTAATTCATGTAGTAGCCCCAAATGAGTCATAAATTTATAGGAAAGATCACAACATTATTTGCATCGCTACTGTGAATATTTCCCCTCCTTCATCCCCCACTTTAATAGAGTCTGTTATCAATAACATACACCTCATTAAACATAAGAAATGGATTATCATGAGAACATAAACATTTACTAGACAGGAGATTCCAAAGGTCAGTTTTTCAGACTAGCTTCATCCCTAAACCTGACAAAACAAATGAACGAAGGCACTAGACTAAACACTCATACCAAAGGTAGTGTCATTCTAGATAGCCTTCTAACCAATATTTTTGACAAACTACATACACTGAATGTTCTACCTAAATGCATGAAAGATACCAATATTTTTCTCTCTATCAGGGTATTTAGAGCTTCCAAACTCCCTTGAGATATCATCACAACAAGAAGTTTCTCAATGCTGCCTCATGAAATCCTACTGAATAACCGAAGCCAGATTGATTGGAGCACACTTTATCAATGTACCCATTCAACCACTTCACTGTCCACATTCTATAATCTGTTGATACCTATCCAAGACATGCTGTACCCTCTGAAAAAAATAAGATATCAAAGAAGGTCTTCTCCCTGATTCAACAAAGAGCTGAGCTATCTTACAAAACTCAGAAACTTAGTTTGGAAAGAATAAAAATATGATTCCTCTACTAATGTTATGCACAGCGCATTTATTCTTCTTGGACAACAAGCTAGAGTAGTTATAAAATCAAACAAAGATGTATTACTATGACAACAGCAGCTAAAGAATTTTGGTTGGCCCTCACAATGTTGGCATTATATCATCTGTAACAAAAGCACCTTTATCAAACAATCATCAACATCCAAATTCCCCTTAGTTATGATTAACAGTATCACGAGAAACATATCTAGCTCCCCATCTCACAGTGGTTCACCCTTCACTCAAATTCTACCAGTAACCCCTTTTTCTCTCCTTCACAGACAAATGAAATATCTTCTTATTCAAAACTGTTACCAAGAAAATAGTGCAAGAACTGTTAGAGAAAAAAAACGGTATTTACGTATTATCGCAACCAGAGTTTCGCATTCCTACCGGTTGCTTCCCGATGTGCAAATATAAGCATTAATGTTGTGATAATGTCAATTAGTGTGTTTTCTTTCACATTGAAGGTTGTTTTAGGCAGGGATATCTTTGAAAATGTAGAAAATCATGTTTCTGTTTACGCATGCTGTTTGCGGGCAGCTTATCTTTCTTGTAATGCAGTGCGCCTACCGATGTTAATATAGAAGCACAGGTGCTCTGATAATGTCAGTTAGTGTGTTTTGGTTCAAATTACACATTGTTTTAGGCAGGGTTATCAGTGAAAATGAAGAAAGAAAGTCATGTTGCTGTGTCAATTACTGACAATGAAATGAAATTACTGACAATGAAATGTGTGGTACATAAATAGTTTACAGTTTAATAAATAAAGAGTTCATCAGAAAGCATTTCCAAGCCATCTTTTTCTTGTCAGCATTGCTTCTTCACAGTAAAAGTACTCCTTTCATCAGTAACAGACCAGCCCTGCCAGTTGAAGAGTGTGTCCGTCATACACGCAAAACAGGTAAAGATTTCCACGATTGCTTCTCTTCCTTAATGTCAGCAAAATTAGCTTTTCAGCAGTAAACGCACAGAGTGACAACTTACAGTGTTTCCCATAGCTGTTTTCAAGCCAGCAAGCGTATTATCGCAACCACAAAAATCTGGTTGTGATAATACGTAAGTACCAAAAAAACATACAACTATAATCCCTTCCTTCACTCTATGTACCCAGAAATCCTCAGAGTAGGCAGCCCTATTCTCAGTAAACATCTTGGATATACTGAACTTATCCCTTGCTAAAAAATGCTTAGTTTAAGCTTTAAGAACTCATTTGCACTATCAGCAATGAGCTGTACCTACCTGAAAATTCAAAGCTATCTATTTGAAAATGCAATTCTGTGCTATATCTTCAACTATTTTACTGCCAGTGCCAACATAAATTTATACACAAATAGTTCTTCATTCTGTATGTTTAGTTGTATTGCTTGGCATGGATCATGACTGAAAATGGTCCTTGGACCAGTTCACCTAACAAACATTAAATAAATCAATAAATAAAATATGTTCAAGATCTCATTAAGTCAAACATGTAAGGGTATTACTTTTTTCCCTCAAAAATTCAATAGACAGTTTTGATTTTTTTTTTAATCTGGATATTTATCCGATTCGATTGTTGAATGGATGCATAAGAAAATGGTGCATATTTTCTTCATTGTTGTAAATATTAGTTTATATCAACTGTAGCTATACATAATTTAAAGTAATGTTAATTATTTCACTGCATTGCATATTTCTTTCAGATTAGTTATGGTTCATCTGTTACACTTCTGAGTGACAAAGTGCAGTTTCCTTCATTCATTCGTACTGTTCCTAGTGATGACTTCCTCTTCTATAGTATTGCAAAGTTTGCTATTACCTTTAACTGGACATGGGTGGGTCTCATCAGTGATGACACAGATTATGGTCGATCTGGCAGCCAGACTCTGGTGCAACAGTTAGTCACAGCTGGTGGATGCATAGCCTTTTCAGAAATTATTCCTGCAACCTTTCCTATGATTAAGATCCACAGTATTGTTTCAGTAATCAGGGAATCTTCAGCAAAGGTAATCGTTATCATTGCATCTGAAGAAAGGGTAATTCCACTCCTGGAAGAACTTTCAATGCAAAATATGACTGAAAAAGTCTGGATTGCTACTGATGGATGGGCTCCAGCACCAATGTTTTTAAGGACAGATCTTGCAAAAATTTTAAATCTGACTATAGCATTTGGCGTGCATGAAGCAAAAATACCAGGATTTAAGGAGTTCCTCCTAAACATTCATCCTTCAGACTCTCAGAATTACATGTATCTAGATTCATTTTGGAAAGAAGTCTTTGGTTGCCAGTGGCCATATTATGACAGAAGTGATGATCCATATACTGTGGCTTTCAATGAATCATCATTTTGCACAGGGGAAGAGTCACTCACTGCTTATGATATGCCATTTTTCAATGGCAATAATTTAAAATTTGAATATGAATATACTGTTTACAAAGCTGTATATGCTTTGGGGTATGGTCTGCACAACATGTTTAAGTGTACATCAGGAGAAGGCATAAAGATGAATGGAAGCTGTGGAAATATTCATGATTTTAAAGCTTGGCAGGTAAGCTGGAACAATAACTCACATTTATTTTTTTATTGCAGATCTCCAGAATAATATATCTTAACTAGCTTTTGAAATCTATCATTAGAAGTATTAGTAAAAAAGATCAAAAGTATTAAAATAAGAAATCTTATATTTTATTTAGTAGCAAATGAGCTGAACAGAACATGTAGGTGATCAGAAAGCTCATATGGAATAAATGTGGGCAGATATATAGACATGGTCTGGAATTTCCTGTAAATTTGTTATAATTCAGACTGCAAACAGACCTGGTACAACGCTTCAGTCTAGTGATTATTTAATATATGAATAACCAAATGTGATATGAACCCTTTTTTGCTGTGGCATTTTCCAGTCTATGGCCACAAGATTTAAAAAGAGACTTTGATATGGTGGACCACTTCCTCCTAGGAAATATCCACTCTAGGCTTCACTTACCCCACTATCTAATACTTTAACTCTTACCTGTATAATTCACCCATTAACAGTCTATATTTGCCCACCTGTATCACTCCTAAATGTAAAGTATCTCAAGGCACCATTCTTTGACCAATATTTCAGCCTGCCTACCTTCAAAATTATCCATATACAGATGGCCTAATCCTTGTCATAGAAGGCAAAAACAGTTCAGGCACCCAAAACAGGCCATATTACCAGCCTGTTTTTTGCCTTTCCCATTCACAGAAATAAAATTATTTTATGCTATGCCAAAACACAGACCATGATATTTGGTGTACTAACTCAACCCTAAAATAGATTTGACAGATTATGGAGGAACTCCATATATTGCATTACTTTCTATAAATACCTAGATGTGACCCTAGACTCAACCTTGCTTCCATTAACATAACAAACATCACAGTAACAAAAGTTCTTTCTGAACTTCTGCAGTGTTTTAAGTTTGTCAGTCACCTTCCTTCTGATTTAAGTCATTGTATTTCCAAATCTCTTATAATGGCAATAATTGTTTGCTTATTTCCCCTCTTTGCTCTCAGTAGTTCTCAGAACACAAATATCCTAGTGAAAATAGTACAACAAAATATGCAGAGTTGTGACTCTTATTGAAACTCGCACACAACATTGTGTGTGGCACCAAAAGCCCACTAACACTCTTACAATTATACAATGTGTATTGCACTCATCTTAGTAAGTGCCTTTAATTGCATTAAATGTTTACAGTTTTATAGTCTCTTTATCTTACACAGGCCTGTTTGTTCATCTATAATGTTCCATCTATGTTGTCCATTTTCATTATTCCTCAAAATATGGGTTTGGATCCGATCATTGGACCAAACGCGACTGCTGTTCTACAACTCATGGAAACCACAAACTCTTGAGCTCTTTCCTTGCCCATAATGCCCTAGTCCCCCTCCTTCTCTGGATCTTGTTTGTAGCCCCCTACAGTAAAACATTGCTATATTTTACATAGTATTAGTAAATCTGCATACACCTGAAGCACCTTTCTGAAGTCAGTATAACTTCCATGGTCAAGGTTTCAGTGTAACAACCTCACTGAACCCTCATAAAAATCCAAATAGATATGGTGTGAGTTTTGCTGGAACCAAGTTGTCAAAGGAAAAAACTTCAAAGACCAATACACGTAAGGTCCAGTTAAGGCACTTTAATTTACTTGCAGCAAGGAGACAAAAACATGCAAATACAAGGATTTATCTAACTACTAACAGGAAGTATGCTCATTCTTATACTATTTTACAAGACATGGCCTTCTAAGCTGACGTAATCAATCACAACTTTTAGCATTGTTCTACAGCAGATGTTACTTCAGATTTTCTGCTGACATGACTAGATTTGTGAGAAACTTTTCAGAACACAACCTGGCCTTGGTGACTATTAATCCGTTTACAAGCATCTATTGAACAGTGTTACTTTTCAAGGTACTTTTCTAATACAGATACACGCAAATACTGATTGCAGTTCATATTTTCAAGCAGGCTTTGTACTAATTATCTGTAACTTCTACAGCTGTGTATTTTCTCATGGCACAGCGGAACTTCTTGTTTAAGTTTCATACAAGTAATATTGTTCTATTCATTATTTTCCTAATGCAAGCAGAAAATCACCTGCTTCTCAGTAAATTTCCAAGGCACAAGCAAGGTTTTAGCTAACAGTACAAGGTCAGAAAGCAACTGCAGTTTGTACAGATTTATGCAGTATGAAATAGAATAAATGTGTTAACCCTTTTCAAGCTTCTAAATGCACTAAGCATATTGCTAATACACACATTAATACATATTTTTCTAACACAAGTTTGTCAGGGAAAATGATGGTAACAGAAAATAATTCCTAAATTTTGACAAAAAACTCCCTTACCAGCCTCAGTAAGAAGCTGAGATCCCTCATAAAATCCTCCAAAGCTAGTTATGAAAATAAAATTGCCAAAGATTCCAAAGACAACCACAAGGCATTCTATAACTATGTCAATAATCTAAATGGCAATGCTCAGATCTGCTCTGAGCTACAACAGAATGGCATTAAATATACTGATCCCAAGGATATTGCCAATATCCTGGCAGATCGATTCAGTGCCAACTTCACCCCCTCTCACCTCCTAAATGGCCTATCTCAATACCGTTAAATTGTCAAATTCCAATAATAACAGCCACACAGATAAAAAACGCACTCTCCAAAGCTAAGAATACAGCAACCATGGGACCAGATGACATTCCGGGCTGTGTACTACATGAACTAAAAAATTAACTGGCACCTCACCCAAGTGTCATGTTTAATCATACCCTCACCTCAGGCTTCATGCCCACTGAGTGGCACACAGCTACAGTTATCCCACTCCAAAAGGGGGGATCCACCTTGGATCCTGGGAACTACCACCCCATCAGTCTGACGAGCCTGATCTGCAAGGCTATGGAACTTATTATCATGGAACTTATAAACAAAGACATTGGCAACCTTAAAACACTGGACCCCACCCAGTTTGGGTTCATGAAGGATCGATCTTGTCTCCTGAACATGATTGACTTCTTCAAATCAGTCTCCAGAGCCGTGGACGAGGGTAAGGCAGTCCACACAGCTTATCTGGACCTCACCAAAGCCTTTGACACCATCTCCCACTCTGGGATCATAGATAAACTTACTAAGCTGGGCATTAATCCCTACGTCACTCGATGGGTTGCCAACTGGCTTACTGAGAGTACCCGCACTGTAAAAGTAGCTGACTCCAAATCCAACTCCAGACAAGTGACAAGTGGAGTACCTCAGGGTTCATAGGTTCATAGGTTCATACTAGGCTATCTGCCCTAGGGCATTTATAAGCCTAGCCAGAGTGTGTGTGGCTTTCACCACCCCTTAGGATGAGAATACTATGCCCTTTTAGGGTTTAGTTTACTATGCCTCTGTCTAGTAGTGACACAGAGATGAGCCCCGTGGTAAACCTACGCTCTCCCATCCACTCGTCAAGATTTCTCTTGAATAGAGTTAGTGAGGGGCTTTGCCTAACATGGATTGGGATTCTGTTCCAGAGTATAGGGAGCCTCTGGGTTATGAATCTGTCCCTCCAGCACATCCTATTTATTTCTGTGTTGAGGTTTAAGTCTCTTGCTCTCGTGACTCTGATGGATTTGGATTTTCTGAGGTGGAGCATGTCCATTAATTCCGGATTGGACATGGCCTTGTACGTCAGGCACAGATCACCTCTGAGTAGGCGGTATGTGACTGAATAGAGCTGGAGTTTTTTCAGTCAGGCAGCATATGACATATATTTAAGACTCTTTATCCTCTTGGTGAGGAACTTTTGGGGTCTTTCCAACTGCTGCAGGTGTCGGGTAAGATACATCCCAAATGGGGCATTGTACTCAATCATTGGCCTGATAAGAGAAGAGTACAGGGGCACAATGACCTCTCTTGATCTAGATGTGAAGCCCTTCATGATAAGGTGGGCAATATAGAAGGTCTTCCTAACCACTTTGGCAATGTGAGTGTCAAATGAGAGGTTACTGTCAACCTGGGTCCCTAGGTCCCTGATTACCTCTTCTGTACTTAATGGATTACCACCTATGTGGTAATTTGTGGGTACCTTGTTTTTCCCAAAGGGTATGACTATACTTTTTTTGGCGTTCAGCTTAAGGCCATGGCTCTGGCACCAATTATCCGTTTCTATGAGGCCTCTCTGAAGGATGTTTGTGTCCGCTGGAGTATCAATTATGGCGCCCAGTTTGCAGTCATCTGCAAACTTTGTCAACCACAATCCTCCCATGTTTGCCTGTACCTCGGAAAAATAAATGCCGAACAAGAGGGGTCCCAGGACTGAGCCCTGTGGGACACTACTTGTGACTGGCTTAGAGTCTGACATAGCTCCAGCAACTCTGTTGTCCTTGAGCCAGTTTGCAACCCATATTGTGACATATGGGTTTACATTTAAGCTGGTGAGTTTGTCTATGATGCCCGAGTGGGGTATTGTGTCAAAGGCTTTTGCAAGGTCAAGGTAGGCTGTGTGAACTGCCTTACCATCATCAAATGTCTGTAGGTCCCCAATGTCTTTGTTTATGAGTTCCATAATGATCCTCTCCATAGCTTTGCAGACCAGGCTCGTCAAGCTTGTAATTTCCAGGGTCCGTAGAAGCACCGCCTTTGTGAAGTGGGACCACTGTTGCCGTACGCCACTCTTTGGGTATGTATCCTGTAGTAAGGCTAAGATTAAACAGCAGCCTTATGTGTGGGTTTAGTTCCTCTTGGAGTTCATGTAGCTCACAGCCCGGGACACCGTCCGGTCCCATTGATGCTGTGTTTTAGCTTTGAGAAGGCGGCTCTCACCTGGTCATCTGAGATGTTAGGGAGGCTACACTCTGCTGGGATAGTTATTTCTCCTTTTGGGGGGGGGAGGAGAAATTTGCACTGAACCTGTCTGCCAGAATGTTGGCAATGTCAGTGGGTTCAGTGCATTTTGTGTCATTTTGGACTAACTCTGAGCATATCTGGGAGTTTCCACCCAGGTTTCTAACATAGCTAAAGAAGGCCTTGTGATTGTCTTTTGTGTCTTTTGCGATTTTTCTCTCAAAGTTGGCCTTGGATGATTTTATGAGTGATCGTAGTTTTTGCTAGCACTGATCAGAGATGCCTTCCTTTTAGGGATTTTGCTCTGTCATGTAGTAGCTTCCTCCTCCTGTTGTAAAGTTTGTTTATGGCTGGGGTCCACCAGACCAGGCACCTGCCTTTGGGGGAATGGGTCTTGGTTTTATTTGGGATTGCATGATCCATGCATTCTTGAAGGTGCCCGTAGAAGGCATTTGCAAAGGATTCAG
This sequence comes from Protopterus annectens, assembly GCF_019279795.1. Taxonomy (NCBI): domain Eukaryota; kingdom Metazoa; phylum Chordata; order Ceratodontiformes; family Protopteridae; genus Protopterus; species Protopterus annectens. Next base: position 639,636,154 of record NC_056751.1, read on the forward strand.
CAGTGTGGGTTGTGGTTTCCACTGGCCCAGGGGCCTTGAAGGATACCACTTCAGTCTTAAGAAGTGTGAAGTTGGCTTTTGAGAAGTTCTTCACTGTGGGAAGTCCTGGGACCTCTGTTGTTTGGCAGCTACTTCTCTAAAGTACAGGCCAACACTAAGGGACTCTGGCTAACAAAGTTCGCAGATGACTGCAAACTGGGAGCAATTACTGAATCCCCAAATTATGTGGATACTCTACAAAAGGGCCTTACAGAAACAGATGCTTGGTGTCAGAGCCATGGGCTCAAGCTCAATGCCAAGAAATGTATAGTTATCCCCTTTGGGAAAAAACATGTACCTGTAAATTACCACATAGGTGGCAGTACACTAAACACAGAAAGTGTGTTAAGAGACTTAGGGTGGACAGTGGTCTCACCTTCAATAACCACATCACCACAACAGTCAGGAAATCCTTCTATGTGACACACCTCATCACTAAGTGGTTTTCATCCAGAAAAAAGGAGGTCATTGTCCCACTGTACTCATCCCTCATTAGACCCATTATAGAATACAATGCCCCATTTGGTATGTACTTCTCAAGACATCTTCTACAACTGGAAAGGCCACAGAAATACCTTAATAAAAGAATCACATGCCTAAAGCAGATGCCTTATGCTGACTGCCTTAAAATCTCCAACTATACTCTGTCACATATTGTCTACTCCGAGGCGATCTCTGCTTAACATACAAGGCCATGTCAGCCCCAGAGCTGTTGGACATGCTACACTTAAATTCCTCAGAGCCACACTCCAGGGATCTAAATCTTGTCATCACAATAAACAAAACATGCTGGAGGGATAGGTTCCTGATCCAGAGACTCCCCAGACTCTGAAATAGACTGCCCATACATGTCAAGCAGAGCACCTCTTTGGCCCTCTTCAAAAGGAACCTTGATGATTGGATGGAAGAAAGGAAATTCACCCCGGGGATCACGTCAGTCACCCTGCTAGACAGGGGTCCAGGGAAGTAAATAGCATGGGAAGAAATAGCCAGGAAATTGTAATGGCTAGGCTTGTATAGGCCCTAGGGCCGATAGCCTAGTATCAACTTATGAACCTATGAACCTATTAATCAATTATTCTCGGTAGGTAGGTGCCGTACCAAAATATAAATTTGCAAGTTGTGGAGTATCCATGGAGTCATTTTAACCAATAAAGTATCAGAACAACATTTAACATAAGTTAGCCATCAAAAACAGCTTTATTCATGTCAAAATATGTGTGGGCAGATGAGAGCAGACAATGTGTTCTGATCAGCTTACATTAGCATGCTTAAATTTATACATTTATACAAAGTTGTGCATAGAACCATATGTTAAACAAATAGGTTTGTTTGCTTTTTGTGTATCAAGCCATTTAAAATGCAGTTAGATGCCTGGATAGCAGTTGTGGTTTTTCCTTGGCTGGGGGTAGAAAAAAAGACCAATCAAGAAGTTAATCTAGAGGTGATGTCCCTATAGATAGGGTCATTTGGTTACATACATTAGTGGGGGACATGATGAATGCTCATTATGTGTGTCATAGTTAGTTTGGTCAATGGGGGTAGAGCAAAAGCCCACTTTAGTCAGTCCTGAGGGGGCAGAAGCAGGGTGGAGGACTGGCCAATAGGAACCCAAAGAAGATTTTGGCAGGCTGAGGATCATCAGACTGATAGTAGGAGGAAGGGATAGAGCAATGGAAGATCGTCGCCCAAACATGCAATGGTAAAAATGGTGTGTAATTGTGTCGATCATTAATTTGTCCAGGAGAATGGATGAATAGTGACTTGGAGCCCTTCTCGCTGGCATAATGTCTAACCAGCAGGAAAATGCTAGCCAGTCATAGGCTAGTAAAAATGGTGGGCAAAAGGCTAGGTAAACATTATAGGACCAGAGAGTAGGGGCTGTAAACAACCCAATAACTAGAAGGTCCGGTATGTCTCAGGCAGAGACACCAAAGCTTCACTATGAGTGGTTAAAAAAATATGGAAAAAACACATGGGAAATCCTGATTGGGCAATCGCTCATTGGATCATCCCAGGAGGGTGGCGTTGTCCTGGCCTAGACCTGCTATCGGTGAGAGAAAGTCAGCTAATCACAGGTTAGTTGAAAATGGTGGGCAAAAGGCAATATGCAGAATTGAAATGACCTGTGTGACTCGGGAGGTGTCAACATAGCTCCTTGTTATGGGCTTGGTCAAGATGAGTGTGGGAATGTATTGGGTGATCACTCATTGGACCATCCAAGGGAGGTGCTGTCTTGGCCTAGCCCTGCAATAGGTCATGGGGAGGCCAGTGATCTGACAGGTTTTTTTTTTTTTTTTAATTTTAAGGACTCAGGCCAATGGAAGATCTATCTGTGTAAAGTTGGTCCCAGAAGAATTATGAGGAATACCTAAATCAATGCATATGTAAAAAACAAAAGAATTAAAAACAACAGACTTCAGTTGAAAATATTGGGTCCATAGAAAAATCATACACATCTGAGCACTATAATCATGCGTTAAACTATAAACATAAAGACAATTAAAAACAGTGTTGAAAGAAATGGCTTATTTTTTGCTATAAAGTCTGGAATATTTTATGTGAAAGTAATGGCTTATTTTTTGCTATAAAGTCTGGAACAGTTTATGCCTTTTCTTGGACGGTGTACTTGTGATGACTCCTGTTAGAATACAGTGCAGTCTGATCTTACCAAGTCACTAAAGCACAAATGTCATTAATGCTAGGTGTAAAAACACAAGTGAAAAACAGATTCTGATGGATGCAATACCCCTATATGTGCATTGGTCATTGGAAAACCAGGGACGAAAATATTTTTCATGTCCATATGTGGTGACAGTGCTTTCTCCATTACTTCATCAGGTCTGCCTGCAGGGGAAGCAATATATTCCAGTCTAGACAATAACGGTGCTTGAGTTGTTACAGTTTATATATGTGTTTATATAAACCTTAACAACTCAAGCACCACTATACTTTCTCAGTGATTTTTTTGTTTTCACATATTGTCAAGACCTAGCTAGTAAACCTGTGCAAGCCTTTCCCAGATGTGCGTGTGCATAAATCAAACCTAAAAGAGTATGTGTGTCAGCTACTTGGGCAGGGACACAAAGCACTTTTTGGACAGACAGGGTGCTGGAGGACTTGGCTTGGACACTCAGCTGAGATCTCACCTCTATAGCTGTGCCAGTGGGGAGTTTTACTGGGGTTCTGGAGGAAGAACGAGAAAGCAGCCATGGACTGACTGTAGTTTCTGTGTGCTCTTAAGGGAAATTGCACTTGATGGAGAGAGCTGCATCTGGAAATACTGTGTGTGTACCTGTTATCCTCTCAGTGAACATCCCCCACTGTTGGCAGTGGTGAGGATTGAGGCTCCTTGATTACTGGTCCAGTGGAGTGTCGTCACAGCATGATTATAGTGCCCAGATAGTTTTGTGTGTTTTTTCTACAGATGCACCAATTTTTAACTTCAGTCTGTTGCTTTTAATTTTTTTGTTTTTTATATATGCACTGATTTAGGTATTCCCCATAATTTCACTGGAACCATTTTTTACACAGACAGATCTTCCATTAGCCCAAGTCTTTATATTTTTTTTAAAAACTGCTATCAAATCACTGGCCTCTCACAACCTATCATGGGGCTAGGCCAAGACGCTGCCTTCTTTGGATGCTGCAATGAGCGATCACCAAATCAGGGCCCCCCCAATGCATTCCTGCTCTTGTCTTGACCAAGCACATAACAAGGAGCTATGTTGACCCCTCCTGAGATGCACTGAGCCTTTCAATTCTGCATGCTGTTTTTTGCCCACCATTTTTTCACTAACCTGTGATTAGCTAGCTTTCTCCCACCTATAGCCTGTGGTCTAAGCCAGGACAGCGCTACCCCCCCATTCTGATCCAATGAGCTATCGCCCAATCAGGGTTCTCCATGTGTTTTTTTCCTGCATTTTTTTGACCACTCACAATGAAGCTTTGGTGTCTCTAACTGAGATGTACCAGACCTTCTAGTTATTAGCTTGTTTAAGCTTCCTGATTCTCTGGTCCTATCATGTTTACCTAGCCTTTTGCCCACCATTTTTTACTAGCCTATGATTGGCTATCATTTTCCTGTTGGTTGGACATTACATCATCAAAAGGGCCCCAAGCCGCTATTGTTCCATTCTCTTGGACCAATTAATGATTGACACAATTACCTGCTATATTTCACCATTACGTGTTTGGCTGATGATCATCCAATGCTTCACCCCCTTCTTCCTATTAGTAAGATGATCCTAGGCCCACCAAAATCATCTTTGGCTTCCTATTGGCCAGTCCCCCACCCTGCCACCACCCCCTCAGGACTGACAAAGCTGGGGTTTTGTTCTACCTTCATTGACTGAACTAACTATGACACACACAATAAGCATTCATCTTGTCCCACTAATGGATATAACCAATTAACCCTATCTATAGGGACATCACCTGATGAACTAACTTTTTGATTAGTCTTCTTTTCCACCCCCAGCCAATGAAAACCACAACTACTATCCAGGCAACTAACTCCATTTGAAATGGCTCGATATTCAAAAAACAAAAAACGTGTTTGTTTAGCACATGGTTCTATGCATAACTTTGTATAAATTATATATACAACCATGTGAACGTAAGCTGATCAGAACACATTGTCAGTGCTCATCTGCCTGCAGATATTTTGACATGAATAAAGTTTTTTTTAAGGTTAACGTATGTTAAATGTTGTCCTGATACTTTGTTGGTTAAAATTATGCTTTGGATACACCACAACTTGCGAATTCATATTTTGGTATGCCACCTGGTTTATCAAGACTAATTGATTAATTGTCAAGATTTAGGAATTGTTTTCTGTTACCATCATTTTCCCTGACAAACTTGGTTCCAGCAAAACACCCACCATATCTATTTGGATATTTTACATAGTATGGAAAATCACTTCCTGAAACTCCAAGGAAAAGGAAAACACTTGGTTCCTGAGGCACTCTCCCACTGTACCAGAAGTCATCAAAGAAAGATGGTATGGAGCTGGGGGGGGGGGGTAGTTGAGGAAGAATGAAAATGGACAACACAGCTGGGATGTTATGGTGAGTACATAACTTTTTTATCTGATGTTGCCAATTTTTATTCATTCCTCAACATATGGGACAGAGTCCCCAGCTACCTGAATCCCAGGTTGACTCTAAAGAAGGGTATTCCTATGAACTGTTGAGCTGATGGCTACTCTTCTCCTACAGGCTAGATCCAATTTGTTGTTGTTGTTGGTCTTATTGGCTTTTCCCGGTGAGGGGTCACCACAGTGGAACTCCGGTCCTCTAATGATTGGCAGTCGATTTTTATGGTGCCGAGTTGCCAGCCCGACGCCCAACCTTCAGCGAAGGCAAACCCATTCACGCATGTCTTTCGGAGGCCACTCAACTGCGGGGAGGACATGCAGACTCCACATAGAAGGCACTCCAGCCGTGAATCGAACAGGAGAACTTCTTGCTGTGAGGCAACAATGCTACCGCTTGTAATGAGTAATAATGGTATGAGGGTTTGCCCAAGTTGTAGTTGCACAAATATCATCAATGGAAGTTCTGGATAGGAAAGCTGATGAAGTTGCCATTGCCCTGGTTGAATGGGCTTCTAAGGGTTTAGGGAGGACCAAACTCAGCTTGTTATAGATGGAGGAAATACAGTTGGTCACCCATCTTGATAAAGTCACATTCGAGACTGGTTGACCCAATGTGGCTTCTGAAAAGGATAAAAAGAACTAGTCAGATGTCCTAAATTTATCAGATCTGTGCAGGGAGAAATGTAATTGTTTATGAACAGCCAATAAGTGCAACATGTATTCACCTTTGTTAGAGAAATTTGGAAAGAATATCAGGAGATTAATTGCTTGATTAATGTTAGATGCTGACATCTATAGGAAGGAAGGTAAAGACACTCTCTCCTTGTGAAAAATAAAATAAGAAGGCTTACAAGATAAGGCTTGCAGTTCTGACACTCTTGTAGTTGATGTTATGGCTATGAGGAAAATTGTTTTCCAAGTCAGATATCATTCAAAACTCACATTTTTCTGCAGGTTTAAAAGGTCTCTGAGTTATGGACTGTAACATTATTGATAAGATCCCAAACTGGAGTAGGGTACTTGAAGGGGGGCTTTAGTAAAAGGGCTCCTTTTATAAAGGCTTTACAATGGTGTGAAGATGCTAAGGTAGAATTATCAACTCCAGTATGAAAACTGGAGATAGCAGCTAGCTGAACCTTAACTGTTGAAGGAATAGTCCACCCCCTCACTGAAAATGGAAGTCAGGAACTCAAAGATGTTATGTACTGTTTCTGAAAAAGGTCCCATGTCATGTAGTTGTTCCCAAAGGGCAAATCTTTTCCATTTGCTCTGGTAGATCTTCCTAGTGGAAGCCTTGTGAGAAGATAAAAGGATATGGTGGACTGGGGATGAGATATTTAGCTGTCTGGCTATCAATGGAATTGGAGAAACTATGCTGTTAATTTGAGGCTGTAAATGTCTGCATGAGTCATTTCTGTTTGGTGAGACAGGAGATCTGGAACTGGATCCAGAATCCAAGGAGTGTAAACTAGATGAAGCCAAAGGAAGGGAACCAAATCTGTCAAGGCCAATAAGGAGCAATGAGGATTACTTTGCTCTTCAATTGAGATGCTTTCTGTTGGAATTTTGGGATTAAGGGGTTGAGGATAAGCACAGAGCAGACCTGGGGCCAATCGTGAAGGAGAGCATCTCTCAATGACTCTCCTGACAGAGGGATTAGGGCAAAGAACCTGCTGCATTTGTTGTTTAGGGGAGATGCATATAGGTCACAGCATGGCTGGCCCCATTGGCAGAATATCATTTCCACCACTTCTGTGTTGAAAGACCACTCATGAGATAATAATATGACCTGCTCAACTTGTTTGCTATCATGTTGGATTACCCCAGTATATGCATTGCTGTCAGAAATTGATTTGAAGATGTCACCCATTGTCACACTCTCAGGGCTTCTCAACACAATGTGTATGATCTGGTTCCTTGTTGTTTGTTGATGTACCATACTATGGACATATTGTCCGTTTGAACTGCAATAGTCCTGGAAGGGTGAAAGTCTTGGAATGCTTGCAACACTAGGAGTACTGCTGTCATTTCCAGCACATTGATATGCAAGTTGGCCTCTTCGGGGAACCATTTGCCTTGAACAATCTTCCCAAGAAATGCCACCCTCGTGCGATCTGGGAAGTGTCTGTAGTCACTATGGCTTTGTGTTGAGGAAGGATGAATGAACAACCTTTCAAAAGCTGATCTGAGTGAATTCATCACCAAAAGAGTCTCTTGCAAGCCTGAGTTATGTTGATCTTGTTCGACAAGGGTTGATGTAAGATGGACCACTTGGTTGCCAATGTCAGTTGTAAGATTCTCATATGGTACCTTGCTAGGGAAAGTAGAACTATCACCACTGGCATGGACCCCAAGGTCTGTAATTCCCTGTGGGCTGCTAGCGATGAACTCTGAATTATCCTGCCAACTTGGAAATAAGTGGTTTGAACCCTTGGCAATGGCAGAGACACTTTCATTGATGTTCTGTTGAAACTGGCACCTATGAATTCTAGACATTAAGAAGGTTGAAGGTGAGATTTCTTGTGGTTTATTGTGATGCCCAGATTGGAACAAGTCTGTAGTTGATAGTCTTGGGCTGTTATCAGTAGATGCTTGGTAGAGGTGGTAAGAGCCAGTGTTCTAGATATGGAGACGCTCAGAATCCCTGTAGTCTGAAGTGAGCTGCTACCACTGCCATGCATTTGGTAAACACCCTTGTAGTTGTGGTGCAACCAAAGGAAGTGCTCTAAACTGGTAGTGACTGGCTTCCAGCCAGAAGCATAGGTATCTCCTGGACAATCTGTTCATTTCTATTTGATAGTATGCATCCTTGAGCTCTGTAGTGCACATCCAGTTGTCCTTGTGCAGGAAAGGCAAAATGGACTGAAATGTGACCATCTAGAACCTGGTACGTTGAACTGACTTGCTCAGAACATGGAGATCTAAGCTTGATCTCCAGTCCCCTATTTTCTTTGGCAGTAAAAAGAATCTTAAGTAGGTTCCAGGTCCTTTCTGGTCTGGGGAGGGGGACCTCTTGGATGACTCTTTTTTTCTAACAGCTTTTGTATTTCCAAAGTTGCCATTTTCCTCTGACTGAGTGGAATGTCAGACATTTTATTCTGTAACAGCAGTGGTAGGGAAAAGGGAATTATATAATCTCTGAAAATAATCCTGTGCACCCAAGTATATTTTATTATGTCTAGCCGGGATCCCCTAGTTTTCTCCAACCCAAAGACACTAACCTGAGGCAGGAGTCAGAGCCGAGCTATTAAATGCAAAGGCTCCAAGGGGAAGAGACAGCTCCAACCACTGCAGAGTTGACTATAATCCCTTGGATCTGACAACAAAGCTTCAGCTCTTATAGCCCTCCACCTCTGACATGCTCAGAGCCAGTATACTCAGAGAAGACTTTGGATCTGAAGATAAGGGCACCATTGGATCTGAATCAGAAAGCATCCAGATACTTAGATCTGAGGGCTCTGAAATCAAAGAATGGATCAGAGGAGGAGCAAAAAGAGGTATAGTCATAACAGTCAAGGCCTTTATACCCATAAAGGTAGGTGCTGGGAGAACTCCCACCTGAATTTGTGTAAAAAAAAACTTCTTTATCGTTCTATCCATGTCTGCTTCTGTGTGACTTCTGGATGATGAGAAGAGGCCATAGAGGAAGAACAACATCTTTCAAGCAAGGGCAATGTGAGCCAAGATTGGACTGGATTCAGGGATGATGCTTATCTGGTTGTGGGTAATGATTTTGACTCCCACTGAGTTGGATCCGAAGAAATGGATCTAGTGTCAGAAGTGGTAGGATCTGACCACTTGTGGTATGAGGAATCCAAAGATTTCTTAATCTTATTTTTTGGCTACAAGATCAGATCTGAAGAAGACTGAGACAAGCCAGCTTGCTCTGAAGATCTCTTTTTTTCCTTCTTGTCCAGCTTGGAGTAATGAGATCCTGAAAGTGATTCTCCAAAGGCCGATGGAATGAGGCCTTTAAGTATCAATTTGTTTTTCAAGTCCATAATGGCTTTCTGATTAAATGAGTTACATATGGGACAGTCAACCTGTAAATGCTCAGGTCCTAAGCAATATACACACAATGCATGGGCATGAAATAGGGGAATCTTGTTCCCACATTTACGTCTTAAACCCAAAGGTTGATCTGCCGTGACCCCTCTAGCAATAACACAGCAACAAGAATATTCAACAAAATTAAACACTAAGAAAAAGGAGAGGATTTTTTTAAACAAGGGAAAGATGGAAAATGCGGAACAACTACCAACCATGGTAACTAAAGGGATACCGCTAAGTGGTAAAGGAAAATATATCAACAATGGTAACTATAAGTGGTGACCGACCAGTGGTAAGAAAAAAGGTTAAAGGGAAGATAGATGCTAGAAAAAAGATAAATAACAATGAAAAGGAAGTTATCATTTTTGAAATATTAACTGCCTTCAAGAGCTGTAGCCACCATGTCTGTGCCCAATGGCAGCAAATGAGATCTTGGGAAGGAGGGGAACTTCAGCACTATGGGTAAGGGAGGAGCTCAATAGTTTGCGGTTTTCATAAGCTGTAGAACAGCAGTCGAGTCAGATCTGAGGATTGGATCTGAACCCATATGTTGAGGAGTGAATAAAAATTGACAACATCAGATCACATTTTAACATATACGATTGTGTATAGTTTTTCCATCATCTAACAAAGAATTGTTTTTAGAAATGATCCATGAGTTTTTTTCAAATTAAATTTTATTAATTCTTCATACATACAAAAAGTCCATACTGCTATGAAAAATACCCAAGAGAAGAAGTTACAACCTTTAAGTCATGTCTCTACTTTTGGTTCCAAAGAGAAATATGCACATTGGATATGAAAGGGGTCACAAGCCATGATATTAGAAGTACAGGATGGTGAAGCACACTCGCAACAAATACTTTCATGGTGAAGCAGTGAAATTCGGAACTATAGGAGATGATATCACTCATTGCTTTTACAGTTTCTGTACTCACAATATTGTTTGTGTGATAGCAGAGAAGAATAGTATCATTACATAGTCATTTAGCTTGGAAACAGATTATCTGTACATTAACTTTTCAAGTAAAGTACAGCAGAGAAAAGTTTTTATAGGCACAGTATATATAAGGTTCCCCCAAGTACTCACTGATTCTGAAAGTCAGTCATTTTCACATTAACAGTCATTGTAAAGCAGTTGGTTGTCAAATACTTTGACTAGCTTTTAAAACATAAAAAGAGTAAAAGGAAACACAAGTATAAGGAAAACATAAGAATAGCAAGGAACATTACAAGAGTATGGAAACATAAGAATAAGAAAATATTATAACTAGAGAAAGGAAACATAAAAGGCATATGGACAGATGACTAAAGAAGATGGAGCAACTTAGGAATGTTCTTTATACATAAAGCTGATTACTACTATGTTACTAAAATTTAATAAATTGTTTTCTAGTCCTGAGGAGATTTTCTCCCCGGGTCTCTGCTGAAAATGAGCCAAAAGCTCAGCCAGACTATCCCGGTTAACAAATGTAAAATAAATAAAATAAAATAAAATAAATAAATACAGAGAAAAAGTAACATAACATATTTAAGTCTAGACTGTGGACTTTGAATGTAGGCTACCAGTTCAGTAATTCATGTCTTTTTCAACTCATTTATTAGATTTAGCAAAAACTAAACCAGAATAGTTAAAAGGCAGTCATGAAGTTCACAGAGTGGTGAGGAAGGAGCCTTGAATGGTAGACCAAAGACTTCCCTTGGTATGTGGTCAGTTTTTACTCCTCCTTTGTGTGTAGACCTTGAGAACCTGTATTCCTTGTATGCCCTTGAAGCCAGAAAGTATTTGTTAATTGATAAGTGAATCAGATTTCATTTAACTTTTTTTATACTTTAGCCTCTTGGGTACCAGTGGTATGATTTAAAAGACTATCCCTTTTTTGGCCATCAGACCTATCCGGGGCAGTACAACAAATCTAATGATCATAGCCCCTGTCCTCACATAGCTTTGCTGGCAATGGTAAGATTCAAACCCCATTTGTGGCAGACTGGGTGTTACTCTCAGACTGATTTATGAGTCCTACTATATCCCATGAGTCTAGGACAAGAATATTTCCACATTCTAGTTTTTTTTTTTCAGCTATTGTTCTTATTATATGCACCAGCTTTCTTTGGTATAGTTATGCTTGACAAAAGGTCCTGTAATGACAAAGAAGGTTGTGATATTGAAGTTATGATTTTGGATTCCTCTGTATGTTCTGAAAGTCCTGTCTAACACTGTGATAATTCTTGGCATTCATAGGTTCATAGGTGTATACTAGGCTAAAGGCCCTGGAGCCTTTACAAACCTAGCCCAAAAAATTGCCCTGGCACCATGCCACCCGATTTTAGTTCACAGTACCTCTATCCAGTAGGGCCACTGGAGTGAGCCCTGGGGTGAACTTTCTGTTACACCTCCACTCGTCGGGATATCTCTTGAAGAGGGCCAGTGAGGTGCTCTGCTTGATGTGAATGGGAAGCTTATTCCAGAGTATGGGCAGTTTCTGGTTGATGAACCTGTCCCTCCAGCATGTTCTGTTGATTGTGGTAATGAGGTTGTGAACTCTGGAGTGTGTGGTGTGGGGTAATTTGGATTTCTTTAGGCGTAGCATTTCAAGTAGTACTGTGTCAGACATGGCTTTGTAAATCAAGCAGAGATCACCTCTAAGTAGATGATAAGAGACTGAGAACAGCTGAAGTTTCTTGAGTCCGTCCATGTGGGACGTGTTTAAGGCCTAGGATCCTTTTTGTGAGGTACTTTTGTGGCCTTGCCAGCTGTTGAAGGTGTCTGGTCAGGTACATATCAAATGGGGCATTATACTCGATGACTGGTCTAATGAGTGATGAATAGAGAGGGATAATGACCTTTTTGTTCCTGCATGTGAAACATATGGTTATGAGATGTGCCACACAGAAGGAATATGATGGAAGGGTAGTTGAAGTCTCCCAGTATGAGGGTATTGGGCTGGACCTTCATAGATTCCAGGATGCTTAGGAATGTGGAGTGAGAGTCTAAGGATACGGTTGAGGTTCTATAGTAGGCTATGACCTGTATTGCCATCTGACCCAGTGTTAGTTGTCCCTGGAGTATCTCGGATGGGGTCTATATTAGAACATCAAACATTTAACAGTTCGTACCACTAAAGGTCGACCTTTAGTGATCGAAATGTTAAAATATTGAATGTTCATAAAAAAAAAGAAATAAAAACAAAACAAAAAAAACTAAAGAGTGTAGGCAAGGTGGCAAGCCCCCCTGCGCCCCCCACATGAGGGGGTTGCACCACCCCCCACTACTTAAATATACCAACTCCGAGACTGCACTACTTTGAAGTAAATGGAAATCTCGTTTAACCGCTCGATGTTCTGCACTTTCACTATTCTCGGGTCAACAATGTCAGATTCGACATTGCCAGCTTTCGAGAATTTAATATAGACCCTCTCGGATGCATTATGCTGGGCTGCCAGTCTACAGGTGTGCATATCCTTTATGAATATGGAGACACCACCACCTTTAGAACTTTTAGCCATATTCCGGGGCCAAAAGGTATGGAATGAGTTATAACCTGGAAGTGCAGGGGTGCTTTCTGCCTCTTTAAATTAGGTCTCCATTACAGCACAAATGTCGACATTCTCCATTTTGAGGAGAGCTTTGAGTGAGTGCATCTTGAGATTTAGATGTCTAGCACTGAGCAGCATGACCCTCAGATTGCATTTGTTTGTAGCTGTTACAGTGGAAATTTGGTCTTTGGAACACTGCCTAAAAAAGGCACTATAGGGGTGGCAAGAGCCTAAGCCAGTAGCCAGAATCTCAGGGGTTATAAATGCGGGCCGTCTCTGGCAAAGCATTGAGGTCTGTCAGTCATGTCGCCCCAGGCAGACAGACACTGGATCCCCTTAGAATGACACCAGAAACATAGCCAATTATTGAAGTCAGTCATTTTCTGTTTGTACTGTGGTATCATTCTGGGTGACTGTAGGATACTGTTCAGGGCTAAGGTCATACTTGCATGGGCTGCATAGTCTGAGAGTCAGGATTGGGAGGGTGGCCTAATGGTTAAAATGTTTGCCTTACAAACACAAGGTGCAGGGTTTGAGTCTCACAAGGAATAATTGGCTAGGCTTAAAATGGCTCGCAAGGGCAGTTAGCCTAGTACTAATATATGAATCACATCTCTTTTCATGTAATCCAGGGCAGTATCTCAGGTCATTCACACCCACATGTACAATGACTGAGTCATACTTGTACTTGTTGTGGAGTGACTTGAGTGCATGTATTATGTGGTGAATCCTGGCACCTGATGGATAACTGACTGTCATCTTCTCCTTGTTCAACCTGGTGAGTGGGACATCAGTGTGCTCTGGAAACTGTGTTTAATATACTATGTCTAAGCACAAAATTTTTAAAAAGCTGAGCACATATATTTCACCGTTACATCCTAAAGTTGAAGCTTTTATTGAATTGTGTGAAAAACAGATTAGGGAGGCCTTCTCTTTGAAGAGTATCCCATATTACTATAATATGCCCTCAGCAGGGTATAGTGCCTTAAATGAATTGAAAGAGATGTCGAGTATAGAAATAAGACCTGCTAACAAGAGAGAGGGTATTGTTATTTTGGATAAAGAGCTATATATGCAACAAATTAAATATTTATTGAATGATAAGAATACATATATAATTGTATCTGGGACTGTTGTAAAGGGCATTATGGATAAAGTGTCTTTTCTTGTTTTTGATTTATTACTTACTGGTATGATCACAGAATCACTGTTTAATTATTAAGTGTAGAATGTCCCTTGATCCCCAGCATGTATGGTTTAGCCAAAGCTTACAAACATCCTAAGGTTCCACCTATGCATCCAATTTTTTCTAGCAGAGGCTGGGCAATGGAGCCCCTATCTATTTATGTTGAAAAGAATTTACATCCCTTTTAGACAGTTGTGAGACTATTTTGAAAGATACCAAAATACTTTTGCAAAAAGTGTATGTTGAAATTAAAAATACTGATGATGAATTTCTGTTTGTTACATTGGACATTGAATCTTTATTCACTGTTATCCCTAATATGTACGGCATTGATAATATCAGAAAGTTTCTGACTGCTAGAAATGATGGTAGTAATATGACAATTTTGATGTGTACCCTACTGGAGATAATTTTAGAAAACAATGTCTTCATTTTTGGTAATGAATTTTACCTACAGAAGGTTGGCGTGGCTATGGGAATGGTCTGTGCGAATAGCTACACCAACCTATCTCTGGCACATGGGGACATAGAGAATGTATTACTTAACAATATCTTTAATGACTGTATTAAATGGTACATGTGCTTTGTTGATGATATTGTCCTTCTATGGCAAGGATCAATAGAGAACTTGATGGATTTTCTTGAGTATTTACATATAACGGCAAATTTTTCGAAGTTCACACATAAGTATTCACAATAGGAAATTGAATTTTTGGATGTAAAGGTTAGTAAGATGGACTTAAGTAGCATAAAGACAGGTCTTTATAGGAAACCAGTAAGGAAAAATAATGTATTACATAATAGAAGTATGCATCCAAAACCTGTTAAACGAAATGTGCTGAAGGGACAGGTGGATAGAATTATGAGGTTATACAATGATGATATTAAGTTAGAATCAGCACTTTCAGCACTGAAACAAGATTTTCTGACCAGAGGGTATAGAGAGAGAGATAGATATATGTATTAAGGATGCGTGGAAAGAAAGAAAGAGTAAATGTAAACCATATTTTGGTGAGAGTTTAATGGTAGATATAAGACGAGATGGGGCACAGAGGAAAGAAAGAGATAATGTCCTGAAAATACCCCTCCCATATTCAAGTGATGTTAGCAGGGTCTGTGAAATTATTAAGTGGAATTGGAACGTTTTAATGAAAGTAGATGAATTAAAAGATGTTATAGGGTATGGACCGCATTTTTCTTTCCGGAACAATAAATCTCTAGAGCGGCATCTATGCTATGGATGGAATAATGAGAGGAAAATGGTAGTAGCCGATAGGCTGGGGACATTTGCATGTAGGAATTGTATTGCATGTAATCACATTTACATGGGAGGTCAGTTTATACATCCATTTCTCGGGTTTAAGATTGATTTCAGTTTTTATGCTGATTGCAGGACAAGAAATCTTACAAATTTTAGTTTTTGTACAAATTGTTACGTTTTTTACATAGGTAAAACCAATTGTATGCTGAAGGACAGGATATTAGTACATTGCAGGGATATTTGTAATTGAAAAGATACTAATGCTCTGGCACAAAATAGAGTGAAAGAAGGTGGCAGCCATGCTTTTAAATTCTTTGTTTTAGAAGTGATTGAAGAAGGGATTAGAGGTGGTTACCTGAAAAATAATACAGAAGCAGCACAGCAAAAGTGGATTATGCTGTTTCATGCAGATACGTTTCCAGGTTTAAATAGTAAAGTTTCACTTAAACCGTTTTTAAAAGCCAGACCACTACAACATTGAGACTGTCCTTTATATAATTTGTTTTTGATTATGTTGTTTACTTATGTGCTGTGTTAGTAATTTTGTTTTATATAAGCATGAAGACACTGTGTTTTTAAAATTCTGTGCTATTATTAGTTGAATGAATTCTATTGGTTGATCATATATTTAAAGTAAGTTGGTTCATTTATTTCTGTAGCCTGATGAAGCGGTTAGTTACACTGAAAAAGTGCTTACATTATCTGTGATAAATTATTTATGCTTTAATTTTGTCATGTCTAACCAGAGTTTTTTTATTTTTCATAACTACATGTGTTATTTCTTTTGGTTAGTTTATCGAGTTGTGAGCTTTATTTTCATTTTTCCATATTTCTTTAGATGTAGCATTTCTAACAGAGCTGGGTCAGACATGGCTTTGTAAGTCAAGCAGAGATTGTCTATTAGTAGACAATTTGAGACAGAGAATAGCGGGAGTTTTTTTGAGTCTGTCCATGTACATGTGTTTAAGGACTAGGATCCTCTTCGTGAGGTACTTTTGTGGCCTTTCCAGCTGTTGCATGTGTCTAGTGACGTACACGCCAAATGGGTCATTATACTCGATGATTGACTTAATGAGGGAACAGTCGAGAGCGATGATGACCTCTTTCTTCCTGGATGCAAAACCCTTGGTAATGAGATGTGCCACATAGAAGGACTGTCTGATCACAGTGGCAATGTGGTGGTCATAGGAGAGGCTGCTGTCAACCTGTGTCTCCAGATCTCTTATAAAACCTTCAGTGTTCAGTGGGCTCCCATCAATGTGGTAATTAGTGGGAACTGTGTTTTTCCCAAAGGTGATGACGCATTTTTTGGCTTTAAGCTTAAGTTCATGGTTTCGACACCAGTCATTGGTCTCAGTGAGGCCTTTCTGTAGGATTTCTACATCACTTGGGGAGTTAATAATGGCTCCCAGCTTGCAGTCATCTGCAAACTTGGCCAGTCAGAGTCCCTCCGTGTTGGCCTGGACTTCTAAGAAGTAGATGCCAAACAAGAGAGGACCCATGATCAATCCCTGTGGGACTCCACTTGTGACTGGTCTGCAGTCTGAGTTGGAGTCCACTAATTTCACACTGTGGATTTTTTCTGTGAGCCAATTTGCAACCCACCTAATGATATAGGGGTTGATGCCTAGTTTGGTGAGTTTATCAATAATTCCTGAGTGGGGACTGGTATCAAAGGCCTTGGCCTGATTGAGGTAGGCTGTATGAACTGCCTTGCTCTCATCCGCAACTCTGGTGACTGACTCAAAGAAGTCAACCAGGTTGAGCAGGCATGATCTACCTTTCACAAAACCAAATTGTGTGGGATCTAGAATTTGGAGATTCCCTATATCCTTGTTAATTAGGTACACGATGATGTGCTCCATAGCCTTATGTATCAGACTTATTAGGCTAATGGCACGATAATTCCCAGGGTCTGTAGTCACTCCCCCTTTATGGAGAAGGATGACTGTAGCTGTGCGCCATTCAGTAGGGACAAAGCCTGAGGTGAGTCTGTGATTGAACAGGGCATACAGATGTGGTGCTAGTTCACTTTGCAGTTCATGTAGAACACATCCAAGGATATTGTCATGTCCCACGGAAGCTGTATTCTTGGCCTTGGACAATGCAGCTTTAACCTGTGCTGCAGTAATGCTGGGTGCCTGGCATTTCTCTGGTATTGTGATTGGTCCTTTAGGAGGGGAGTGAGGGGTAAAGCTGGCACTGAATTTGTCAGCCAGTATGTTGGCAATATCTATTGGCTCAGTATGGGAGGTACCATTGTGCAGTAACTCAGAGCAAACCTGGGTATTGCCGTGGAGATTTCTGATATAACTATAGAAGGCTTTGTGGTTGTTTTTAGTGTCCGCCACAATTCTTCCTTCATAGTTGGCTTTTGAGGTTTTGATGAGGGATCTCAACTTTTTATTGAGGATAATAAGGAAGTTTTTCCAGTCTTGGGTCTTCACCTTTTTCTGCAATAGTTTCTTCCTTCTGTTGTAGAGTTTATTAATGGCAGTGGACCACCAGATGGGCTTCTTTTTTTTGGAGGAAAGCATCTTGGTTCTGTTGGGTATGGCTAGTTCCATGCATTTATGTATGTGTTCATACAGTGCATTGGTGTATGATTCGGCAGTCATGCATCTATTTTCCATTGACATGGGTGCCGTGAAGTTAGCCACCTCTGTTTTAGGAGCATAAAGTCAGCTTTGGATAAGTTTTTCATGGTGGTTACATTTGCGGGGGGTGTGGGTGTGATGTGGATTTCCATGGTGATTAGTTTGTGGTCAGATCTAACCAGGGAGGAACTGACTCATGGTGTAGAACAATGGTTGCCCATGTTAGTAATAACAAGGTCAAGGATGTTGCTTCCTCTAGTGGGGGTAATAATAAGCTGGTCCATGGCACTGGGATTAATGAATTCCAGGAAGCATTGGGCCAGTGTATTGGTGCATGAGTAGTTTTCCCAGTTGATGGAGGTGTAGTTGAAGTCACCTATTATGAGAGTGTTGGGTTGGACCCTAATAGATTCCAGGGTGCTTAAGAACACAGACTAAGAGTCTTGGGACATGGTTGGGGACCTATAGCAGGCTGCGACCTGAATCACCATCTTACCCAATGTTAGTTGTGCCTAAAGTATCTCAGATGCATTATGCTGGGCTACTAGTCTGGAGGTGTGCATATCCTTTATGAATATGGAGACACCATGCCTTTGAATATTTGGTCCATGTTCTGGGGCCGAAAGGTGTGGAATGAGTTAAAGCATGGGAGTGCAGGGGTACTTTCTGCTGCTTTAAACCAGGTCTCTGTTACAGCACAACTGTCTATGTTCTCCATTTTGAGGAGTGCTTCGAGCAAGTGCATCTTGAGATTTAGACTTCCAGCATTAAGCAACATGACCCTCAGATTGCATTTATTTATAGCTGTTATGGTGGTAATTTGGTCTTTAGAACATTGCCTAAAAAGGCACTATAGGGGTGGCAAGAGCCTTAGCCAGTATCTGGAAACCCAGGGGCAACAGATGCAGGCCATCTCTGGCAAAGCATCAAGATCTGTCAATCATGTCATCCCAAGAAGACAGATACTGGATCCCCTTAGAATGACACCAGAAAATTAGCCAATTGTTGAAGTTAATCATTTTCTGCTTGTACTGTGGTATCATTCTGGATGATGGTAGGATTCTGCTCAGGGCTAGGGTCATTCCTGCCTGGGCCACATAATCTGAGAGCTCCTCCATTTCTCTTTTCCTGTAGTCCAGGGAGGTGCATCTCAGGTCATTCAAACCCACATGGACAGTGATAGAGTAATACTAGTACTTGTTGTGGAGTGACCTGAGTGCATTTGTTATGTGTCAGATTCTGGCACCTGATAGACAGCTGACTGTTACTTTCTCCTTATTCAACCTAGTGAGTGGGACATCAGTGTGTCTCACTATTGAGTCACTTATGATTAGTGTATTGGGCAAGCTATTTTGGCTTAGGGGCTTAGGTTGAGGGGCACAATATGTAGGTGAGCTATGTGTCCTGTGGTTTGTGCTGTGTTGTTGTGGTCGAGTGTGTTTCTGCCTTGGAGGTCTCTGCTGTTTGGGTAGATTTCTATTGAGAGCCTCCATGAAGGTGGGTGTGTGGTTTGTGTTTTTATGTGACAGCTGTGATGGTGGGTGTTCTGGAGGGCTATGTGTTGCATGTGGTGTGGTGCAGTTGTTGACCTTCTCCACTTGACCAGCTATTCCTGTCTTGCCTTGAGAGTGCATGGCTTCCAGTTTGGATATATAAGTGCACCTCTCACAAGTCTGAGTGTTAGGAGGTAAGAGGAGGGGTTGTCTGTATACATGAGGCAGTTGCTACACTGCTTTAGACTGCCCAAGTGCACCATGTAAATAGGAGAAAGCACAGGGAACTGACCTTTAGACATGCCAGGAGTAATTGTTATTATTACTAAGCACTGGAGCTGTTTCCTTATATATTCCTTTTACAGGAAAAATGTCACTCAATGTGTCTAAGTCTGTGCAGAGCACTGCCCAACACTTGAGGGGAAACTAATATGTAGACCCTGCAAATTTATGGATGAAGTATTTAGGCAGATATTCTGAAGTTAGAAAGAAATCAAGCAGTACTTACTGAAAAATAAAGAATTAGCTTGTCATAAATGAAGCAAAGAGGGGAGTTGCATGAATGACTTCTACCTGGCTACTAATAATGCTGGTCTCAGCACAGCTTCACTCTGTTGGGATACAATACTCCTTTGCTTCTTCTCTCACCAGAAGCACAATGTTAGCACCAATCCTAAGAAGAGAAGCAGGCCACGGCCTATTTGGTGATCCACAATCGTGTCCCAGATGATGCAAGGGTCTGCAGGCTTGTAGCCTTTTTCTGGTAGATGCCTCGAATAGCAACCAGACCAATCAGATATGTTAAACACAGACACTCACTCTCCAATCAGAAAGAATCAAGAATCACCAGGATCAGACTATAAGAACAGATTCCAAGCTGTCACCTATAAAGTAGTTGTAAGCTTTTTGGTGATCAGCAGTCTCCAGGAAATAATGTAACTGCACTCTTTCTCTCACCAGGAGAAAACAGAAGCACTAATCCAAAGATGACTACTGAAAGGCAGAATGTGGGTTCTCCAATAACTGCTGGTCTTGCAATGGATGCTTAAAGGTAAGATAAAAAAAAATGGTTTATCCTGAACACTGCAGTGCAGTGTGCACTAGAGGAGTTAGATGTGAAAGTAGGTAACTTAAATTGTAGATGTCTAAAAAGTTAAGTTTTAGTGGAGAGTCACTATTTTTAAAACAGCAAGATAGATTGAAAGGGGGTGGTCACTTTTCTATTCTGGTACTATGGAATACAGTAGGATGGCCAATAAATTTAAATAGTCGAAGGGGAGTGATTTCACAAAATGATAATTTTGTGCTTACTCACACCAGCCAGTAAAAGCAGAGAGGAAATGAAACATTTGGTCAGATTAACATAAGGAGCGGGCAACTAGAAAGACAGTGGTGTTTAAGAACACAACAGTAACCAGGTGGGACAGTGGGAAAAATTGTTGTCTGACTCACAAGAGACAGAACTTTGGTCCCTTTTCAAGTTTTAATATGCAGTTAGAAGCAGAATACAAGTAAACACAGTGTAAAGAAAACAAATCACTGTATACGAAATAGAAAAAGGCACTAAAGTAATACAGAATACAACAAATAAAAAGAAAACTAACCTTTCTCTCACATCAAACTGTAGCAGAGTCTGGGTGAGCCTTTCCAGTAAAGCTCTGAAGTATTTTATTTTACCCCTTAAACAGAAGGTTTAGTTCCTAGCTCCACCTCCTCAGTTTACAGATAATAAACCTTAACTGATCTCTTCTAATGTATGTGTGACTCCTTAATTGACCTGCTCTAATTTATGTCTGTCTTACAAGAGACAGAGTTGTGGTCTATTTTCAAGTTTTAATATGCAGTAAAAAGCAGAATACAAGTAAAACGCAGTGTAAAGAAAACAAATCACAGTATACAAAATAGAAAAAGGCAATGAAGTAATACAAAATACAACAAATAAAAAGAAAACTAACCTTTCCCTCGCATCAAACTGTAGCAGTCTGGGTGAGCTTTTCCAGTAAAGCCATATATCAATGAGCAGTACTTGTTTATATCTTGTAGGGTGGTTGCCACAAAAAAATGGTCATTATATATATATATATATATATATATATATATATATATATATATATATATATATATATATATATATATGTCATGTCAAGTTTGAAGGTCACAGGCAGTGGCCTGCTACAATGCTTATCAGTTGACTACCATCAATGTTATGAGTGCCACTATATGGCAGTCTGGCAATTGGAACAGATGGTTAAGGAGCTGTTAGCAAGCTGCTTCCTGTGGCCAGTGTTCCAGGGTTTGAGTTCCTCAGCCTCCATTGCCTAACTGTGCAAATCAGAAAGACGTCCCTCAACCAGACAGTGCTCCTAGGCTGACTTTGAAAAAGGTCCATAGAGATCAGGGTTCTAGCCTGGCAAACAAACACAGATAAAAATAAATTAAATAAATGGTCTTCCACATGCCAGGCCTTTAACATAAGTTTAACCATAGACAGCTAATATGACCATATATTCACACAGGTGCAGTGGCTTCATATACAGACAGAACCCAGTCAAGAGCAGGTGTACTTCAATGACACTGCAGCTACCTCTTTAATTAAGTAAGAAGAAGAGGTTAATTTTTGCTACAGGACGAGCACACAAATATATGTATTTAGGGCTTACAGATGTGTTTATGCAGAATCCACTCTCATTATACTTTTTGTGGGAGGAGAACAAAGTAATCCCTGCTCTATCTAGTGTTAAACAGCCAAAGAGTATATACATAAGCACTACTGTAATCCCTCCTACACTTTTGTTCTCCACATATGTGCTCCATCATACAGATGTATACAGCAGTAATATGTACATAGAAGGGTCTTTACCTCCCACCACTCGTGAAAACAACTGGCTTCAGACTCTGGAAGTACAGCACAGGTCTACAGTGAAGTGCAGGAGTGGGAATTTGTTTGGGTATTGGCAAATGTTAGCAATATTTTTGTAAATTTGGGGTAAGCTTGGCTAGGCTTAAAAAAGGCTCGAATGTAGTAACCACCTATGAGCTTATGAACCTATTATGACAGACAGCAGTGATGGTAGTTATAAATTCCCTAAATTAAGGAGTAATCTCATTTTTCTAATTATTTGTATTCCTTTTTCTAGTTATAGTCAATAAGCTCTAGAGAAGTAGGAACTGGGACTTGGATGAACATCTGGGAAATGGAGCATTAAACACAACCAAAAGTTTAGTTAAAATAGATTTATCAGGTCACAGTCCTTGTCAGAAACATTGATGTTTTTCCCCAAACGGTTGTAAACAATATGCTGCCAATCTACCTGAAGCAGTTACACCCCCAACAACCAGTGCCTTTTTTGTATATAATTTCTGTTCTATATGGAGTGGTATATGATATAAGTATCATAGTTTCATAGTAAGAGGTTTATGCCTCCCAAATGTCACAAATAAGCTTCCTCTGCATGTTTGCATGTTAAGCTGTGTGAATCACCATCTAACTTTAAATATAACTAGATGACTGGATGAGTTTCCAAAAATTTACTACAGGATTAACTGATATAGCCCTTATGGAGGAAGGAGTTACTACCTGTGGGAGGGTGTTGGTAATGTGAGAATGGTCATGTGACTCAGTGACCTTGGAATATCTATGAATCTACTGCTCTTTTCCTTTTGTCTTTTACTGTTACTAGTTTTGTTCTGAAAATGGAATATTATGGTCCAGTTTGCTTCTCAACACAGATAAGTACAATATAGATCCATAGTACTTTCAGTTCCTTGGACTGTCTGTCTTCAAAGAAGTATATATACCCGCATTCACAAAAACCTTGTGCAGCTGGCCTATTCTTGGAGATGTGCCCATAATTAGCCCTTACTCCCCAGGATTCATCAATGTAAAATCTTGTGTCTGAATAGTGACACGGCCCAAACACAGAGTTCGGAGCCTGTGAGATTCAGGAAATTAGGCTGGGAGCGTGCATGAGCCTCCCAGCACTATTCTGGCACAGACACCACTGAATAATGCTAATTGCCTCATTTTCTGGTGAAAACCATGCAAATGAGGTAAATTAGCAATTCAGGAAGCAGGTAGGCATCCATGCCAGAATAGTATCCACTGCAGAAATGTGTTAGGCTACTAGCCGAATACATTTCTGCAAAAATCAAAATGGAGGCATGACAGCTCAAAGTAAAGCATGTATTATAATCATTAGGCATGCAAATGGCCAAAATATGGCCATTGGCATGGAAAAGAGTTGCAAAATAATAAATATCAACGTTGTTTTTTTTTGGCCAATGTTCGGACTTTAAGCACAGGGCAGCGGCATGCAAATGGGATCGTGCTGAAAATAAAAATAAAAATGTGAAAAGACAATTTTAATTGAAATCTGCATTCTGCCATTATAGTCTATGGCAGCATGCAGAATCAAAACAATAACAGGGAACAGTGGCTGCTAAGGAGAAAGGCTGTGGTGTAGTGGTGTAACAAGGGACTAAGGCAGTGGAGTATGCAAATGAGCAAATTTTAATGAATCACAAAGTGGGAGACTGTGTCTGAATGCAGCTATGTAGGAGCTATAATTCTGCAGTGTAAGCAGGAGAAGCAGCTGACATGAAAAGGGGGGGGGGTGTCATGCTTGGTGTAAACACATTGGAGCTCCACGGCTCCCATTTGAGCTTAGCTAAGCACAGCTAATCAAGGGGGTGTTGTCCGGAGCTTTCTTGACATTTTCCATGAAATGAAGAGCGTGTTTGTGTCCTGGGAGGGCCATTTCTACTGCAAAGTGTTTACTTTAGCTAAATGGTTTGCGCGGTATGCACCAGGTCTAAAACAAACAAACAAAAAAAAAAAAAAATAGGACTGTTTACATTTGAGCACTGGGTTTTAGCTGCGCGCCTCAAGGCTTAAAAGGCCTGGAAGTGGGAAGGGAAAAAAAGGGAAATAGCAGAATAAAAGCAATCAAGTACAAATAAAATAGCAAGCAGGTTGAATGTATTATACCAGCCAATCATACAGGCAGCATCTGCAGCACAACAGTATAAACTGTGCAAACACCTTTCAGTCTGTTTTTTCCCCACAAACTCTGCACCACTGGTATACACACTTGGGGGAATTTTAATGGACAAAATGTTAGGGGCTGCTGTCACTTTGATACATCAGTATGTGCTAGAGGCTGAGGGCAGTGAGGAGGATAATGCAGCCAACTGTCACAGACTGAGGAGGAGGAGAAGAGTGTTCTGACCCAGGGTAACCTACCAGGGGCTACATAATCTGGAGATAGCAGAGCACTACAGGGAGGACAGGGACATTCTTCAGTAACTCATCAAGCTGTGCTGGCCTCATCTCAGACCCAGATCCAACAGAGGGGAAACCATCTCAGTGGATACCAGGGCATGTGTAGCCTTAAGAATACTAGTTACAAGTACTTTTCAAAGACCTACTGGGGACATCAAGGGGATCTCACAGGCATCTGCATCCAGTGTACTCCACCAGTTCATGGATACCATGCTACCACATGCCAGTGAGCACATTTACTTCCCCAGCACCTGTGAGGAGTTGACAAGCAATATGCACCTCTTCCACCATATAGCAGACTACCCAGACGTACTGGGTGCTATAGACTGCAAGCACATCCACATCAAAGCACCACCCAGTGAGCAGGGTAGGATCTACATAAACTGCAAGGGCTTCCCCTTCATCAACTGCCAGGTCATGTGCAATGCCCAGGGCATTATCATGAATGTGTGTGCTGTCAGTCCTGGAAGCTATCACGACTCCCACATCTGGCATCCCTCACAGCTGTATCAGGGATTTACCAGGGGGGACATCCAGTATGGCCATTTGGTAGGGGATGCTGGCTATGCACTGGTGCTGTGGATGATGACACCCATCAGAAATTCGCACATATCCACTCAAGAACACCATAATGAGGAACATGTACAAACCAGGATCATTATTGCTGAAGTCATGGATCTACTGCCTTGACATATCTGGTGGAGCCTTGCAGTACTCTCCAGCCACATGTGCATACATGTTCATAGTATGTGTGATGCTACACAATATGATCCTGTGGAAACAGCTGCAGCAGGAACAGCATGGGGAAGGATCACACAGCCCCCCACCATTGCCAAGGTCCCCACAGACACAGAGGGACTCGGAGGATGAACCTCCTGAGCCAGCTGCTGTAGACAGATGGAGGTGTGCCCAGTATGGCCTGGCATTGGCAAACAGGCAATGCATAGCACACACACTGACACTGTAAGCACCCAGAGACTGACATTCCTCTCTGACTCACACACACAGTAAAATGGATGACACACAATTCACATTACCTGTAACTTCCCATGTATAGGCAGTGTACTGTGTGGATCTGACAGAGACAGCCCTCAAGCGCTGTCCACACAACTGCTGCAGGCACAATGTAAGTCAGTCTTCTTAACAATAAATGAATGTATTAGTATGTTCTGGTAACATATCTATGGTATTCCTGCATGCATGCAAGGGAATGGGGTGGCCTACTGGGATAGCAGCAGACAACTGACAGCTATGTGAGACACCAGAAAATGTTTGCCCAATACTGGCCTCCCCACACTATGCAGTAGTACTCAAGGTGACAAATTCCACTGCAGTATATATGGGGAGCCAACCAACTGGTGGGTCATAGGTCACAGGCATGGATGTCAGTGCGGGAGTCCCATACTCACCCCTCAGCCCCACCCAGCAAGTTAGCTCTAAAAAACCATAAAGAAATGTCTGACATAGACCCACAAATGGTGACAATGATGAAATACACCCCTACAGACTTACACAGTGATAGCACATCAGGTCTTGCAGTTGCACTGAGGCTCTGAAGGGAAAGAAGTCTGACACTCAAATGTATGTTATTACGATCTGACATGTGGTCTTTAGTGATATGCTTCTAGTCCCCAAGACAGGGCACAATAGTATGCTAAATGGAACCAAAATTTAAAGCAAATATCAGCACAGTCTGTGCAAATGTGTACAGTTGACAGGTGTGCCCCCCCATATTCCCATAGAAATGCAGTGACATGTATGTTTGCAGTGAAACAGCAGCAGAGCACACATTGCCAGGGCTGTCCCAATACACATGATAACTTGCTGCATGTCCACAATATGTAGGGGTCAGTGAGCTATGTATATGTGTGGTTAATACTGTCAGGATTTGTCCAACACCTTCGCCCGGCTGTTGTGTTGTAGTGGCCTAGATACAGTGCCATCTTTGACAGGCCATATTCAGAGAACTGCAGTGCCAACTATTATGCATGTCAGTCACACCTATGGTCAGAGATTTACAGACTGTCCAGATGTCAATATCTGTTAATGCAGGAAAGCTGTACAGGTCATGGACAGGTGGCCACACATATAAACAGTACACAACTTGGAGTAACCTACACAGTGCATATCATACCTCTCAACTGTACAGACCTGTTGCACAATGTCCAGAGGTTTGCATCATAATCATGGTCTGTATAACATGAAATAGTGGTTGCCTGGAAATTCATTGGCAAATCACGCAAGACTAAGGTCAGAAAATAATGACAGATTGTAGTGTCAGACTGCATACCCATAGAAACATACATGCTAATGCAAAACCTTTTATTGAATCACCTTTCTAGGTTTGTAAGGCCAATACTTAAAAATGGTCCCTACATTTAGGCCTCCATCCCCTAATCACTTATGGCTTTGTCCAGATGTCTAGCTCTCAGAAGTTGAGGTACCTGAAGGTCAATGCACTGCCAGTGTATAAAAGGCTGCCACCTTTCTGTGTCAGCACTTACAACATGCAAGTGTCTAGCAGCCATACTCCTGGAATGACACAGGTTGTCACAGAAGGAGCACATATATGCCTTGTATATCTGCTCTGCTTGTCCTAACATTGCATTTGCCTGCCAACTATTTGCCAAACAAGAAATGGTCATGTCAAAACAGCAATGGCAGACAGTGGGGAAGCAGACATCAAACCCATAAGAGCAAACAAGCAATTACCAAACCCATTTCCCAACTGTTTATGTTTGGCACAATGCTATTAACACCCCATCCCCATGTGTGGGCCTTTGTCTGGCTGTCATATTTTGGCCTGTGCAGATGTCAGTCTGTGATGGTATGACAGCTAGGCCCACATGTAGCCTCATAATAACATATAGCAACACAAACCGTCTAAGGACCACAGCAAATGGAGTGGTGCAATGATGGACAACCTACTAAATAGGTGCACTCAGAGGTGTGAATTCCACAACCCTGTGCATGATGTAATGGCAGGTACCCCACCCACATCAGAATTATAAATACACAATGCCAGCCACTGTGGCCAAAGCCTGTAACTGCACTACAAAAGGACAAAGAGACACACATAAGGGGAAGGGGAACCACTGGCCAGACAAATGGAGAATGTGCACACCAGAACAGATTGTGCAGTAACTTAGGTGCCATGCAGTGTAAGGGGTCAGTAAACATCACCTGCAGATACACGACACACACACATGTAAGTGGATGTCTACAACCAAACAAAAC
Source organism: Protopterus annectens (assembly GCF_019279795.1). Taxonomy (NCBI): domain Eukaryota; kingdom Metazoa; phylum Chordata; order Ceratodontiformes; family Protopteridae; genus Protopterus; species Protopterus annectens. Next base: position 639,663,936 of record NC_056751.1, read on the forward strand.
CCAAACAATGGACACCTTAGAGGCAAAATCACATGAGAAAACCACAAACCTACACACCACAGACTATGTAGACTCCACTCACAAGGGTCTTGCAAACACTGAGGCCTTACCCTAATCCTCAAACACCTACCCTACACAGATAGGCTAACAACACTGTTCCTCTACCACGTGCCATACAGACTATGCTGTGGTGAACCCTGTCTGGAATACAAAGCAAGCTAGACCCTGCCTTGATGGGACTGTAGCACATCTGGAATGCAAGGCTCACACCATCAACCTGTAGGTGATATCAGAATGGCTTGTTGGTGTGACAGATACATGCACCACACACTCCCCCATCTGTGGAATGCTCTCCCTGTCAACAGCAAGCCAAGTGCCTTAATACCCCTAGTGATGTGCTGCCTGTATAAGTGCACAAGAAACACAGAAGACAATCCTGTGATTCCATCTGTGTCCCTGCTGGACAGGGGCTCTGTGTGCTGACATGTCTTAACATGGGTGCATGGGTTATAAGGGCCTCAGGCCAATACCCTATTAACATCATAGCAAACCACCAACCTATACACAACTGTATGTGGTTCACCACATTACTCTGTACTGCTCTGCCACTGACATACCTGGAAGTCACACTGCTATGTGGAATATACTACACATATAATGGTCATGTTTGCACAGTATAATGCACTCTGTACCCACACCCATACCTCCGAACATCTGTAAGCAAGACATCTGGACAAGGTCATAAATAAAAGTGGTACAAAGGCACAATGATAGGCACATGTTTTAAGTATTGCCCTTACATACAGAGGAAGTTGGTAGGATGAGGGGTTTTGCTTTAGGGGGATTTGTCTGAAGGTTATGTAATTTGAAACAGTAATGTCTGTCATTATTTTGTAATGTCAGCCTTCAATTATATGCAACTAATGTGCCATAAAAACACAAGTTTATGTAGACTAGATGAAACATCTAGGCAATCACCTGGACAATCTGTCAAAAAACGTACAGTTGAGAGGTATGGCCACACCAGGATATGACATCTCAGGTAAGAAAGATACCACACAAGCAGGAGATCCCCAGCCAGTACATCACCAAGTTGCTGGACTGTTTACACAGCATCATCAGTCAATCAGCTGTAGCCACACCTCCCAACTGGCCTTGTTGGGCAAGAATGTATATAGCCAGGCTCACAATATTGGTCTGTATATCATACATCTTGTATTCCTCTGGTAAAACACTGTGATGATCTGAGGATGTCTGTCACTAGGTAATGACACAATACATTGCAGTGTCAGACTACAGATATGTCAGAAAATGTCTGCTAAACAGACCCAGTACCCCCAGGAAAGTCCTGTTTACTTCTAAGAGGTATGGCTGTAGCACGCAAAGCAACGGACCGGAGTTCACCTGTCTCTGGAATGGAGTCCTACTCTCACTATAGAAGGTCACACTTGGCATGCTCCTACACTTAGAGAATCACAGACCATGTTGAAACCCACATCGGACGATATGACTGTATAGTGTATATATGTTTTTGCATACAGACAGCTATGTACACCTTAACTGTCCCTACACGCACCCATCAGACAGAATTACCCTCAGCTAGCTGTAGGTGGCCCATATGTGATATATCTGCATATGTTGCATGTGCTACACAGGCATATATATGGGCAACAGATAATATGTCAAGCATACACACACATAGATTTGGGGAACTGAGAGACAGACAGTGATAGAGAGAGAGAGGCACAGAGGGACACACACAGCGTGAGTCACACACACAGATACCCTGAATGGCATAGAGTGATGTCCTACTGTGGACAGTGGCATACCGGTTGTAACCAGTCACACATGTCAGCATGAAGGTGAGCTCTATTGTGTAATAGTACTGATGTGGGGGTTATAACATCCCATCATCTGCATGTGTGTGTGTGTGTGTGTGTGTGTGTGTGTGTGTGTGTGTGTGTGTGTAGGTCTAGGTATTAGGAGTCTGTTTCCACTCAGTACACTTCCCAGTGCCCTACTTCACAAGATCTGCTGCTGTCATTCACCTTAGAAGTACCATTGGGCACCTATCAGCCCTATAAGCTATGTAGTGTGTGTGATAACTGTGTAACACTAGAGTATATATAACTAGGTACGTAGGGGTTCTAATCTCAGTCCTGGAAAATGTAAGTGTGTGTGTGAGAGTGAGTGTGTGTCTGTTTGTTTATAGGTGAAAGAGTTTTAGGTCATTCCCACTCACAACACTTCCCAGTGCCTTACTTTAGCAGTCCTGCTGATGTCATTCCCCTTAGAAGTACCTTTGCACAGCCTCAGCCCTATAAGCTTCGTAGCATGGGGAATAACTATGTAACAGTATAGTACAAATAATTGGATAGGCAGGGGTTTCATTCCCAGTTCAGGCAAATGTGTACATGTGTGTATGTTTATAGGATGATGAATTTTGGGATCTTCCCACCCACTACACTTCCCAGTGCTCTACTTTAGCAGTCCTGTTGATGTCATTCCCCTTAGAAGTACCTCTGCACAACCCCATCCCTATAAGCTCTGTGGCACATGCAATAAATATGTAATAGTATAGCTCAAATAGCTAGATAGGCAGTGGTTCTATTCCCAGTTCTTGCAAATGTGTGTGTGTGTGTGTCTGTGTGTCTGTCTGTATGTGTCTGTGTGTGTGTGTGTGTGTGTGTGTAGGCTGAAGTAGTGTCCAACTTTAACAGTCCTGCTGGTGTGATTCACATTAGAAGCACCTTTGGGCAGTTGTCAGCCCTATAAGCTCTGTAGAACATGCAATAACTATGTAACACTATAGTACAAATAACTAGGTAAGAAGAGGTTCTACTACCAGGTCAGACAAATGTGTGTCTGTGTGTGTGTGTGTGTGTGTGTGTGTGTGTGTGTGTGTGTGTGTGTGTGTATAAATGTACGTGGAAGAGTTTGTAAGTGTGTATGTTTGTAGGATGAAGTATTTTGGGGACTTCCACACTCAGTGCCCTACTTTAGCAGTCCTACTGATGTCATTCACCTTAGAAGTACCTTTGACTACTTAACAGCTCTGCAAGCTATGTAGTATGTGTAATAACTATGTATCACTATAGTACAAATAACTTGATAGGCAGGGGTTCTACTCTCTGGTCTGGCAAATGTGTGTGTGTGTGTGTGTGTGTGTGTGTGTGTGTGTGTGTGTGTGTGTGTGTGTGTGTGTGTGTGTGTGTATAAATGTATGTGCAAGAGTTTGTAAGTGTGTATGTTTGCAGGCTGATGTATTTTGAGGACTTTCACACCCAATGCCCTACCTTAGCAGTCCTGCTGATGTCATTCACCTTAGAACTACCTTTGGACTCTTGTCAGCCCTGTAAGCTATGTAGTGCATGTGATAACTGTTTAACACTATAGTACAAATTACTAAATAGGCAGTGGTTCTATTCTCAAGTCTGGCAAATGTGTGTGTGTGTGTGTGTGTGTGTGTGTGTGTGTGTGTGTGTGTGTGTGTGTGTGTGTGTGTGTGTGTGTGTGTGTGTGTATATAAATGTATGCACAAGAGTTTGTAGGTGTGTATGTTTGTAGGACAAAAAACTTTAAGGACTTTCCCACCCACAACACTTCCCAGTGCCCTACTTTAGCAGTCCTGCTGATACCATTGCCCTTAGAAGTACCTTTCGACAACACTCGGCCTTATAAGCTCCATGCCGCATGTAATAGCTAAGTAATAGTATAGTACAGATATCTAGATAAGCAGGGATTCTACACTCAGTTGTGGCAAATGTGTGTGTGTGTGTGTGTGTGTGTGTGTGTGTGTGTGTGTGTGTGTGTGTGTGTGTGTGTGTGTGTGTGTGTGTGTGTGTGTGAAGGTGTTTGTAAGTGTGTATGCTTGTAGGGTAATGTATTTTGATGCCCATCCCACCCAGTACATTTCCCATTGCCATGCTTTACAAGACCTCTTGATGTAATCACCTTAGACATACCTTGTGACACTGTGAAACCCTATAAGCTCTGTGGCACATGTGATAACTGCATAACACTGTAATATACATAACTAGATTGGTAGGGGTTCTAATCTCAATATTGATAGCTGTAATACTGTGTGTATGTGTGAGATGCACATCTCTGTGTGTTTGGATGAGACTCATATCCTCTTGGGGTGTGGGTTATACCATTTTTTCTAGGTGTGTACCACCCAGTTTACATCCCATTGCCCTACTTTACAAGGCCTGCTGATGTCATTCACCCTAGATATACCTGTATACATTTTGTCAGCCCTCTAAGCTCTGTGGTGTGTGCAATAGCTCTGTACTTCTATAGTAGAAATAGATAGGTAAAAGTTCTAATTTCAATACCGACAAATATAGTAGTGTGTAAAGCTTATCCCCTGTGGCTATTGTGTTTGTAGGTTATACCATTTTAAGGCCTGTTCACCCCCTACCCATGACATTATTTTAAAGATCCTGTTAATGGCATATGCCTCACAGGCACCATGTAACACTATACAGTCCATACCAGTCATCTGTACAGATGCACATGGGATATCCACATGTTTACAACCTATATGTGGTTTGTGTCCCCTGACAATGAGCATTCCTGTGATATCATTGCCAAATATGTCACAGTTACCATACTGACACACATGCCAGCATCAGACATCATGCCTGGCTGACTTATCATGCTGATGCAAAGTCTGTCATACTATCATTTGTGCAGGTATGTAGGAGCAGTAGACTATACCAATTACTATGTCTGGTGGGTTATTCCACCTTCCATGAATGCATTTACAAGAGTACCTGTTGTGAGAGTTTATGTGTTATAGCCCATGCATATAATGTATGTGGGAGCATGGCATGTGTACACAGAACTATAATACATACAACTGGATATGTAGGCTTACTAGTATGTCTATTGGCAACTGTGTATGTGTTTCTGTATGCACAGCCCTTGTGATTGTCTTCAGTGAGTGTATGTGATGCCTATATAATTTTATGTGCCTCTTCCACCCTATTAAGTCCCCCATTACCAACCTAGTGTTGGCCCATACATATGTCATCCACTGTGCAAGCACAGTTACACAGTTTCTAACACCAAGCCACTGTGGTGCAAAGGGCATATCACAGTTTATTGTACATTAATAGATGGGTAGGTCATCTACTCTGATAAGTGTCACCTCCATGTGCATGTGTGTCTCAATGCATGTCCCCATGCAACGGGGTGAGTGTGTGTGTGTGAGATTGCTCTAACATGTTAAGGACCTCTGAACCCACCAATGTCAATCCTAACAGTCTCTGCAATTGTCACCCACTTCAATAGTAGTGACAGATGCAGCCACACTACAGTACCACTGTAATATCTGTGTTATGTATCTAGCACTATCATTCATAAGACTGTGCAGGGAGGGGGTGTGCTCAGCCCTTCATCAGCTGCCCCATGTACAGGACTATGAGTCTGTGTGCACTACCAGCATGAGAGGCCAGACATGCATATGACATAGCAGACACCACACTGGTGATTTTCACATTAGACTAACACAGGCTGACCTGTATCAAGAATACATACCCCAAACATGTCATACACAGTACCAGGCAAACCCTCATCAACAGCATGGCGATCGAGTGGGTGTGACAGAAATGGCAGGGGCAACAAGTGCTGATATCTGAATCTGTTGCAGTGAATGTAATGGCTAAGCTGGTGAGAGACCTAGTACCAGTACTAAGTAACCTCCTCTGTATGTGTGAGCCTGCAGTCTTATAGAACACCCAGTTGACATGTATGCAGGCTAGGTGGCTGTGTCAAGGGTATGTATGCAAGGTCACACTGTCTGCTACAATTTCCCCTCATACAGTGTTGCATGTAAACCCACCTGGTAAACATGTACATGTATAACTGTCCCTTGGCTATGAAAAGGTCATTGTGTTTCCACTCCACCTTACTCATCATTGCTACTGTCAGCAGGCCTACAGCCTGCAGACACAAAGACACCTGGAACACAACCAGAATACAGTACATAACACTGCTGTCAGTCAGCAGTACTAACAGCAATAGTGCATCATGGCTAATGAGGTACATACACCTCAAAGTGTACCCATAACTACTACCAGCAGACAGCACCTTACACAGCATGACATTGATATACTGTACCATAGTCACCCTGTGCATTAGACCCATATGAACATGTTAGTGCATCAGTGGTATGGATAACATGTTTATGGCACACGTATCATCACATGCACAGGATGTGGTGTTGGATTGCCAGAGGCCTAACCTGAGCCATATGGCTGATATCATGTATGTGTGTGCGTGTGTCTGGAGGGGTGATGTTCAACTGGTCCGTACAGAGGAGCTGTGCATGTCTGATGGTGACTGGCCTGGGATAAGGATGTGTGATTGTTTGCACACCAGCAAGCAATGTGGATGCCCAACACAAGGCTATGTTGGACAGGTGCGGACCATACATGACCAGATGTACAGTTCACTGTCTCCTGAAAGGGATGTGGTAATTGGTTCTACCAGGAGTATCACTGGCACTACCAGGCCCAAGAACGGATGCAGCACTACTCCCTGATGGTGACTACTGTCTGCTGGACCCACATCCCTGATGTGACTGGCCAGGAAAACATGTCTATGGCCTGCTCCAGTGTGGTGTGGGCAGCACCATTCCTTCAGTAGTGCTATTGGTACTGTCACTACAGGACTGTGAATGTGCATGGCCATGTGGGCTCACAGCTGATCATGTTGCTGACCTATGTCCACCTGACTGATGCCCTACTCCCACCACATGCAAAGCCCAGGCATTGCATGGTTAAGCAGTGACAATGTCTCACTCCACTGTCTATTTGCAACATTGCAATTCAAAAAATGGGTTCAGCACCAAAAGAGTGAAATATATGGTTTATTCCAAGAAAAATCAAACTGGTTTCGGCACTTTGGTCTTGGCTAACTGGTTTGATTTTTCTTGGAATAAACCGTATATTTCACTCTTTTGCTGCTGAACCCATTTTTTGAATTGCAGTTTCGTCTTTTGGTTCTTTGCACCTGCCTTACTTGCGAAGCTTTCTGAAGCTCTATTCGCAACATTGGCAAGATGACGTATAGAATCACAACTGCCGTGGACGTCATCACACATGACAAGGAGGGCTGCATTCATGACCCTGAACATCTGTCTGGTGTTGCAGTCAGTACGCACCTGTGCCTCCATGACAGACCATAACATGAGTCTGGTGACACCTGTCATGGCACTTGCAACAGGGGCTTAATGGGCAGCAGTCCTCTGTTGATCACCCTTGTCCATCTGTCTGTGTGTGACCTCTCCTGCTCTCTGTCTATGGCTGGTGTCTACACTCACACTCACCATACTCATCACACTAGCTTGTTCCATTCCACCACCCTTAACTTGTCCATTATCCGTGACTGCTGGGGACTGGGCATGTGTCGGCATACTGACTGTGTGTGGGGAAATGGTGGGTGAAAGTGGGAAACCAAACAATGGCATGGATCCAGGCACTGACAACCCCACTTGTGCCTCACTATGACCAACATCATCACAGGAGGACACTACAACACTGACATCAGGTTGTGAGGGGGAGAGACACCAACACCTGTGTTCACCTGTGAGCGGTACACAACATATATAAATTAATACTATGCAGTATTATATTTGCTGATACACACACACTCACACACACTCACACACACACACACACACACACACACACACACACACACACACACACACACACACACACACACACACACACACACACACACACACACACACACACACACACACACACACACACACACACACAATTCTGGTACTCTCTGGCACAGCTGTTACACCTATGTGCCCTTCAGGGCAGCCCTTACAGTAGTTCTACCTGTCACAATCCATCTCTTTCACTGCTACTGTCAGGCCCACAACAAAGGGTGACAAATCCTACTGTGTGATGGGCCTAGTAGCAGAATGGTAATTGTGGCCAAGACCAAGGCTATTGGAGTGAGCTATACAGTGTCACCAAGTGCATATGCACATACTGTAAGAGCTGACTTACTGCTATACAGACAACACACAATGACAAGATGTAATGATATGCAATGATAACTGATAAGGGGAAAGGACTATACACTATTACTGCAATACATACACAGTTCAGTATTTGGCTAACATCAAAGAGTGAAACAAAACTAATTTCATGAACTTTAATCGTACTTTGACTTAGGAATGGGGTCCATTCCCATCATGGTATTAGAAACCCAAAAGACTTGGAGAAATTAAAAACTTCAGACTCACAGGGATTCATTTCAGACAATATTGCAGGAGAGTCTGCAATACATACAGGAAACATGTAAAATACTAGTTGCATAGCCTCATAAGATGATACCAGGCTATTGGCCCTGATGCCCTCATAAGCCTGCCCAGACTTTCACCCATGCCCCTTCCAAGCCAGCACCTGTTCCCCCTGGACAGCTGGGACACACATGGGATCCCAGAGGTGTCTCATCTGTTTCCCATGCTGTCATCCAGCTTCTTCTTCAAGAGGGCAATACAATTGCACTGCTAGACGTAGAGTGTATTTTACAGACAGTGAATTGTGTGGGACACTACACTATCCTGCCAACAAGTGCTATACGTGTCATAGACCAGGTGAGGGTCTTGCATGCATGGTGCATGAGTGCAATCTGTCTTACAGATATGCAGACATGCCATCAAGGCTGGTTTTGACATGGCTTTATACGCCAGACACAGGTCACCTATGATCAGTCTGTATGAGACTGAGTACAGGGACAGGGCTTTCAGCCTACTCGTATAAGACAGGTGTTGCAGACCCTGGAATTGTGTGGTCAGAAACCTTAGTGGCCTCTGAAATTGCTGCATTTGCTTGGCAAGGTACATGCCAAAGGAGCCATTGTACTTGTTAATGAGTCTGATAAGGGTGAAGTACAGGGATGTTGTGGCCTCCTGGTTCCTGGATGACATACCTGTATTTGTGAGGTGGGCCATGTAGACAGCCTTCCATACAATGGTGCCCACATGTTAGAAAACTGTCAGGTTGCTACCAACCTTGGTGCACAAGTTGCCACACATCTGATTGCATGCTCATTACATTATTACTGCCATAATTAGTGTGGATGACATCTGCCACAGGGAGAATGATGCCTCTCCTGTCATTCAGTTTGCAGAAATGTTTCTTGCACCAGTCATTAATTGGGTGAGGGCCTTTTGGGGGATGCTCACATCAGTAGGGGAATGTAAGACAGTGGTCAGCATGCAAGCATCTGTACACCTGGTCAGCCACAGATCACTGTTTTTGTCCTGTGCATCAGATACATATATCTGAAACAGTAGAGGCCCCCAGACCGATCCTTGGTGTACACCACTTTGGAAGACTCTACTACTAGAGTTGGGTTCCACTACTTTGACTGAGTGAGTACTATCATTGTGCCAGTTATCTACCCATCTGGTAACATTCATGTTGGTGCCTAGTTGTGTAGGCGTATGTATCCTGGCTGCCTGAGGATTATGTGAGAGAACTGGGCTAAGTGAAGGTAGGCATTGCTCACCATCTTCCCCTCGCCCTTGTGTTTGTTGACCACTTTAGAGAGGTCGACCAGTTTAACAGGCCTGATCTCCCTTTGACAATACCATTCTGTGTGGGCTCAGGCATTTCAATGTTGCCAATGTCCATGTTCATAATGTCTTTGATATTGCCTTCCATGCCCTTGCAGAGTAGGCTAGATAGGCTGATGTGCATATGATTGGCTGGGTTGGTGGATTGCTCCACCTTTGTATATAGGGATGACAGTGGTTGTCCTCTGTGCAGATGGGATGACACCGGTGCTCAGGCTGTAGTTGACTACAGTGTGGAATGGATCTGAGAGCCCATGCCTGTGTTCATGTAGGATGCAGCCAGGGATGGTATCAGGCCTATGGAGACTTCTGTGTGTTGCCTTTGAGAGGGCATTACGGACCTGCTTCCTGATTATGAGGGGAGGGGGGCAGGTGCTGAGCATGCGCATGTGTACCAATGGAGGGACAGGAGGGTGATGTTTACACTTCACCTGTCTGCATCAGGTTACTTATATTTATACCATATGTGTATGTGGTGTTACTGACCACCACTACAGAGCAGATTTGTGTGTTGCCTCTGGGATTGCAGACACATGTGTGGAAGGCCTCATGACTGGTCTTGGTGAATGCGTCCAATTTGCACTCAAATATAGCCTTAGGGTAATTCACCTGTGACCTTATCTGATTGTGCAGATCAAGGTGACATTGCTTCTAATAAGGCACCTGTTCCTTCTTGGCCCTGTCTAGCAATTATTTCCACCTATTATGATATTTGTGTATTGCTGCTGTCCACCACGGATGTTTACCCTACCTTGAGGGAGATGCTGTTGTCCTACCAGGTATTTCTGAGTCCAGACAGCTATGTAGGTACCCACATAGTATTGTGGTATAGGCCTGGATACTACTGCTAGTTCCCAACTGATGAAATGTTGGCTGTAAAGCTACTTCTATCTGCTCTGAGGAGACTTATAGTCAGTCGTGTAAAGTCAGTTTTGTTTGACCCTGATAAGGGGGGCAGGGGAGATGGTGATCTGAACAGTGATGGCTATGTGGTCAGATCTTACCAAGGAGTATGACATCGTAGGAGTGCTACAGTGGCTACTCATGTTGGTTAGGATCAGGTACAGGTTATTTCCACCTGTCATAGGATTGTTGACCAGTTGATCCACTGCATTGCCAGTGACAAAGCCAAGGAATCTCTGTGCATTCATGTTCAGGTGGCATAGGTCATGCACACTATGGTTGGATAGATGAAGACACCCACGAGCAGGGTAGATGATTGAATCCTGACAGATTCCAGCAAGTCCCAATAGGTGTGGTTGGTGTCCATAGTCATGGTTGGAGGCCTGTAGCTAGGTATGATTTGAGTAGGTGATTTGTCAACTGTTAACTGCACTCAGGATGTCTCCTGCACATCATGCTGTTTGGCAAGCCTGGAGGTGTGTATGTGTATGTTGCATTCAAATCTCCACCTCCTGTGGCTTTGCAGCCCTCCATTTGGGATCTAAACGTATGATGGGATGAGTAACCTGGCAAGGCTGGTGTGCTCTTCACAGCTACAAAGCAGGTGTCAGTGACTGCACACATGTCAGCATCCAACAGGATAAGGTATGCCTGCATTGATTTTGGTTTCAGGCTAAGACACCTAGCTCCTGTTAGAGCAAGGCATCTGCATAAGGGCACATATCACTGATGGGCAAAGGCCAGAAAATAGTGTCACTTTATAACTCTAGCTGAAACACACATAGTTGCCAGCAAAGCCAGTGTCACATTCACAGGTCTACTTTGCAGGATAAGATTTCTGACAATCAAATGTATGCTATTATTTTATGACCTCAGTCTTTAACAGATTGTCAGTGATGTGCCAGACAATGCACAACTGTATGAGGCATTGACTGCAAATATGAGGCAGACATGTGGTCAATCTGCAAAACTCTGGACATTTCTCAGGTATGGGCTCAGTATATAACATAAAGTTCAACACATACTTCTGCGCCTGTTGTGTACTATGCACATACCCTATATAAGTCTCCTACATTTGTAGGATAAACATGTATCATAGTAGCATTCACAGATGACATATGAATATGTACAACATCCCAGGTAGCTGGCCTAGCAGTGCCACACTCAGTATTGCACAACAGACACTCTAGTAGTAGTCATACATGAGCTGACCTTTGCTGGGGTGACTCAGGGGCAAGAGATGTAATCCATGTCAATGCAGACAGGGCAAGCAGGAATGGCCATAGGTGCTGGATTGCAGCATGTGAGTCCAGCAGCTCATGTTTAATGTCCTATTTGACATTATTGCATCCCCCTTTCTGCATTCCATTACAAGCTTAAATGAGTGACATACCTGTTATAGTACTGGATAGTTTCCTCAGAATACTGCAAATGGTTAGGTTTGTGTAGTTGCAATTTGTCTTTGCGTAGATAGGTTCAGTCCTGCATTGCATAGGCAACAGCTTGCCTTTTGTAGGTAATGCTCATGAGCAGGTGATGGCCTATGCACCAGTGGGTGTCTCCCACTTGCTACTTGCATCCAGAGCAGCTGTGTTGTCTTTTCTTTAGTCAATGCCATAGCAACACAATGCTATAATTAAGTCCTTCATGTGGGCCTTGCCCCTTTTCCTTGCCTGTGTGGTGGACATTATGGAGGTGTAGGGGCTAAAGCTTCATAGACAGTAGGTCGAAATACCTCTTAGGACAAGACATGTGAAGATGGCCCAACAACATGGGGGACAAAGCTCCAGAATGGGTACAGATTGTAAGTAAGTATTGCTGTTATACACATAGAGGATTGCTAGATTAACAGAGTTTGTCTGGACATGCATTTTCAGCATGAATTAATGTCTGAAACTGATATGTCTCTGACATACCTCTCAATTGTCCAGATGTCCACAGACTGCCCAGAGGTTTGCCTATTATGTTTGGTCTGCTCCTCAGACAAATTCTGTTTTTGTGAAATCAGTAGGATAATGTGAGGATTGTAGTCAGTAAATGTTGACGTCCGTTAGTGTTTCAGACATCATATCCTTCAAGGATGTTATGTTACAACAAACCCTGTAACACCAGCAACTGTTTCAGTTTGTAACACCATATATGTCCCTCTTTCTACCCCCCCAAATATGTCATGCTTTGTCCAGATGTCTTGCAGTAAGAGGTACAGAGGTATGGTGTATCATTATTTAGTGACTACACTCCTGGTATCATCCCAGTGACTTAGAAGACTCCTGGATGTGGTATGCAGCAGTGGCCATAAATATGGCCCCACACCCTACACATTCTGTGGAGATCTGTACAGATGACAGTTATGTATGTCTGGTCATTGTTAACAGACTGCCAAGATTGTGTAGCAGTGTCATGTGTAAATGTTTGTGGGCTGGGTAGGAAGAGTAGCAGATGTGAGTGTCATAGCTCCTTTTCTATCTGACTGCATGCTGCTAGACTTGTTGCTGGTCGGTCAGATGTATATGTTTGTAGGGGCAGACTAGGAAATGTCCTGTAACACCTCAGGATTCCCAGTAGACCGTGGGTTGGGGCAGTATATGTCAGTGTAGTGTGTGACCGGCAATCAGGATATGTTTGTTCAAACAGTAGTTCTACTCTAGAGTTCATTTGGGGTACTGGTGTGTTGCTGTGACTGTGGTTCAAATGGTTGTGGGTGGACATTTTCACACCGATATCTGCTTTTCCCTACAGTTCCATTCCTGTAGTACATGCTATATTTTGAAATACATGGGTAATTCCCCAGAGCTGATTTGGGGTAGGGTCATGTTGGTCTTACTGTGGTTCAGAGGGTGCTAGGTGAAATGGTTAGCAGCTCTCACTATTTTTTCTCTTCTGTTACATTACTGCAGTCATACCTCTCCACTGTCCAGATGTTTAGACACTGTCCAGATGCATGACTCATATGTTTGATCTCTTCCCCATAACAGTTGTGGGTTTCTGAGAAATCACTGAGATGATGTGAGCATTGACATCAGTAAATAATGATGTTCATTTGTGTTTCAGAACTGGGATCTATCAGGAATTATAAGATAAATCAAACCATGCTACTCTAGCAGACGTCTACATGTACAACAACCATATTTCAAAGATATCACTATTGTTTGCCCTTTATCCCCCCCCCCCACACTTTGTCAGACTTTTTGGAGATGTCTTGCAGTAAGAGGTTGTTTTATATAGATATATATATATATATATATATATATATATATATATATATATATATATATATATATATATATTTATATATTTTTTTTCCCCTTATGTGAAATGCCTGTAGTGCATGATATGTTTGTAAAAACACTGCAAGTTGCTACAGCACAGATGGTGTCAAGGTATGTTGCTGTGAATATAGTGCACAGGGTTCTGGGTTCAAGACTGGGGAGTAATGACTTTTTTCATTAATGTTAAATGACCAGACTGCATGATATGTTTGCAAAAGCATTACAAATTCCCACATCTCCGATGATGTAGTGGTATATTGCTGTGATTATAATGCCCAGCATCCCAATTTCAAGGCTTGGTAGAGTTGATTATTTTGTTGCTGGGCTGATGGAGACAGAGTGATTAAGGCAGTTGTAAGCGGGTTTGTGTGGTTTTGCACTGAGCTAAGTGATGCTAACAGATGGTTAAGCCCTCTTAGCTTCACTTAGTGCCTCCTACACCCATGCTAATTTTAATTAAAGAAAAAAGGTGATAGGAAAGTAGTGAAATGGAGGCAAGCAGGGGGTAAAACATTATGAAAACCAGCTAGCAATGTAAAGGATGGGTGTAAGAAAGGACCACAGCTCTATATTTCTTCTGCAACAACAGCTGTGAATAATGTGTAGAATTTGGAATTTACACCCTCACACCCCACAGGGAGGGGTGTTGGTGACAGGCATTTGGAGAATAATTTGTGGGTAGATTGATTAATTAAACTGTACATGGGGGCAAAATGTAGAGCTATGTATGGGGCAATGATTTTTTGTGGGACATATGCCCTTTTTTTTAGGTAAGAGTGGGATGTTGGGGAAGGGCTGTAGGTATATTTAGGGAGGTAGGTTGGGAAGGATAGGTAGCATTTGCAGACAGACAAGACACACAAGACAACAGACAGGGGTGTTATATGACACATGAGGGGGGTAAAAACCTTGGACAGGGACGGTTGTTGGGAATCAGAGGCCCATGAGCCCCCAAATGAATACAGTTGGGCTGAGGTCCCCACTCATGGGCAGTTACCACTGCACCTTCATGGCCTCAAAGGTGGCTGGGCTGGAAACTGGAAAAGAGGGGCAGACTGCCCCTCAAGGTGTGCCAGGTGGCCCTCCATCTGTCACAGCTGCCCACCCAACTCAGAGCGGATGATGCTGTGCACCATACCGCCGAACTGTCGGCGGGTGATGGGCTCATTTTAGCACCTGCGCCCAGGGGTGTGGACGGGCCTCGTCCCCTGAGGTGGTTCCACCTAAAGGTGAAGCAGGACCAGCAGAGAAGGATTTTCTGGGTTGGGTCCCAGACATGCTGGGGCCCGGTGCCAAGGTCAGATGGGGTGGGACAGGCAGATCTACTGGGATCTCCCTTCTCAAACATGCTATGGTGTTGTGGTTTTCCCAGATATATTGGTTAGTCATGAATAACATGTTTCAAAATTAGTTATAACAGCATGCATGGGTGTTCCCATTAACCTAAACCAACAGATCTGAAACAGGTGCATAGCAAACAGAACACATGCATAAATGAAACAATAGTAAGCATTTTAACAGCATGTATACATTGATTGCAACAGGCCACCAGTAATGGTATTTGAACAAGGTATGTTAATATGCAACCAATGAAATATATGAACAATAATAGAACACATGTCCCGACAATAGGTTTTGTGAACAACATACCCGTAGTATATGAATAATAATTATTGATGCAGATGATAGGTGGGGGTAGAGAATAAAAAGTCCATTAACAACTTCATCAGCTTCTATTTTTCACAACAGTACTGCTCAATACTCTACAGGTCTGCCCTCACTTTACATTGACCTATGGCCCATAGATCCTGTGGCACATACATACCTGTTAGACTGTCAACCTGTAACAATATGGTGGAGACTAGGTACACTGTGGCTACTTTACTGGAGGGGGTTTTTACATATCAGGGTTACATACTTGACAAAGAAGGGGTACCCTGGAATGATCTTGTGTGAGTCTGCTACTAGCATAGCTCACCTGGATTCCTATCTGTGTCCAAGGTGATTGGCAGCAGTGACTACTAGCCCTGACAGTGTGATACTTGGGAGACATGTACCGGGAAGAAGTCATGGTGTATGTACCTATCCTGCTGAAATTTGCAGGCATATGGGTTTGGACAGTGGAACAGTTGCACACAGTGTATTAGTATACTCTTCATACAGCTATTACACACATTTCTTTACCTGTAAAACCTGTGGAGGAAACACCTTCTGAATGTTTCTACAAATATTCAGGTGTATAAATATACCCATCATACAGCTACTATACGCATTTCTTTACCTGCAAGTCCTGTGGAGAAAATATCTGTTAACACTTTCTGACTGTTTCTACACATATTCAGATGTATAAGTATACCCTTCATGCAGCTACTACACACATCTCTTTACCTGTGACACCTGTGGGGGAAATATCTGTTAACACTTTCTGACTGTTTCTACAAATATTCAGGACTTTTATTGTGTATATATGCACACATCTCAGTACCACTCCCGGGATTCGAACCATGTTTGGGTGTGCTAAAATGAACATCATCACTGTTTTCCGTCACACTGAGCTACTTAGAAACCACTAGCTCCTGCTTGACTGATTTCTGACTAATACTCTCTGGGTTGGTTGGACAGTCTGACCTTGTAATCCTGAAATTCATGCATGGCAGATAGTTATTGTACTGTGTATTACTCCTTTGAAATACTACAATCTGGAAAGCAAAGGTTAACACACGACTATAATGCATACTAGCTGTTTCCTAGAACAGCATCAGTTATTTCATGCTGTCAACACCATATTTGCTGTAAAGAACCTGTACACATTCTATTTCTACAACACCATACCAGAGTAAACACAACAGTTTGTTGTATGTTTTATTGCAGTGAAAAGACACTTTTATTAATAGACATCCTGTGGATAAGTATTAGTGTGACAAATGTGTTTTATTCATTAGATATAGTACACAATCTACCTACTGGCAGTAAACAATGTACTCCTTCTACTTTATGACACTATATATTGCAAGATCGATCTATACTCACCAGCCCGTCAGCACATCCTTGTCAGTCTGACAGCATGGGCCTCAATGTTCATAGCCCTCTCTTCTACAGCTGTAGGCATGAGAAACAAACATTATCCATACCTGTCTATCACATACTCTGGCTAGAATTTGGCACAGCTGTATCAGGGATACTTACAAACTTCTAGAGCATGCCAGTTCTGAACATCTCAATTCCATTGGGCCAAGAGCTCCCCCTTCCTATGCTTTAGGTTGGCATAATGATGTCGTACCTGCTCACCAGTTTGGGGGATTCCAGTGGCACTAGTGAGGTCATGTGCCAGATGGTCCCAGGCCTCCGCTTTGTACTGAGAGCCTGGTACTGGCCCTGCAGCAGTCTGTCATCATGGTGTTCTACAAGGAGTCCAGCCATGACCCTCCACAGTGCTGCTCCTGAAAGAACACTCCCTCTCCAATGCCAGATGTGTTCCTGCAGAAATCAAACTAAAGAGGTTATGGCTGTATTCCTTCCTGCATTGTTTAAATAAGGCCATATTCCCACCCTTTGCCGTCATTGGACCATTTTGAAAATGTTAAGCTCAACTAAGCAGTGCACAAATCCGCTAAGCTGGGTTGAACAGTGCTTAAAGGGGTAATTGCTGAGCATTGCTTAACAGTGCTCAAATCCATTTAGCTGAGCTGACTGCTGCTTAGCATTCACATTTAAGCAATGCTTACACTGACTAGGTATAGCTGAGCACTGCTAACCATTACTCACTTTTCATTTTAAGAAAATATCAGGATAATGGCTTAATTAATCATTACTGACATATTAGTAAATGTATTTGATTTACTTTATATGACATCCATTTATGTGTTTTCATTGCATTACAATGGAGTGTGACTATACTGTATGGGGCACTTTTGTATACATGGGTGATTTCACATGTTATACACACTCACACTAACATTTTAGACCAGCTACACTACCCTGGTTGAAAATATCAATTACTATATGATTTAAAATTAAAATAATAATTTTAACACTGCTTCCCCATGTAAAAAAATAAAGTGCCTGTCTTGGTACTCAAGCTGGAAACACCTGCATGCAAAGCCACGACTCTAACTATTACACTATCTTGGCATGAGGATTTCTGCTGCATATTTTTATTTATCTCCTATGGGATGTTTCAGTAATGCTGAGCAGAGGGCCTTAACGCTCATACCCACTTGGCCACCTACCTCTACATACCTTAGAATGGAAAAATATATATAAATTCATAAACCCACTTTATTTACATTTATCTGTACTTGTTGTCTGTCACAGTAAGGGAAATTGTAAAGGGACACATAGGGACAGATTTTAATTATTGGTCTTACAAAGTTGGAAAGTGTGACTGTGGTTTTCTAGCAAATCATTGGCAAATCAGTCAGAGTTAAGTCAGAACATACTGTCAGACATTTGGATTTCAGACTTCATACCCTTCAGGAAATCCATGCTACTACAAACCTTTTATTTTGTCAACTTTCTGGTTTGTCAGTGCACTATTTAAAGAGTGTCCTTATTTGTGTGCCTTTGTTCCCCCATTATTTATGGCTTTGTACAGTTTTCTTGCTCTAGGAAGTTGATAAATATGTGAGTCAGGCATCTGGGCATTCTGCAGATACCTGTACAGTTGACTGCTATGGCCATACAGCACTTTCAGATGGCAGATATTTGTGTTTCAGTCTTCATACCCTGCAGGAAGTCTTTGCTACTTCTATCAGCTTTCCGGGTTTGTCAGTGCAATATTTATAAAGTGTCTCTATTTTTCTGCTTTGTCCCCCCATTATTTATGGCTTTGTATAGCCTTCTAGCTCTAGGAGGTTGGGGAAGTATGTGAGGCAGGCATCTGGGCATGCTGCGGAAACATGTACCATTGATGGCTATGGCAGTACGACACTTTTATAATGCAGGGGGTGTGTGACAGAATCTGTCACACACCCCCTACATTCTTTCTTGCTCTATTTATTTCAATGTCTGAGGACACTGAAATACTCAGTTTATTTCATTTCAGTGTCCACACACACTGAAATGCTTTTTCAAAAGTGCCGTATGGCGCTTTCTGAGTGCAGAAGGCATGTTAGATGTGTGTGCACTATCTAAAGACACTGCCTGCACTCAATGGCATTTGCGTCTGCATAGCTGTAACAGTAGTATGCCTTCATGAATATGCAAGGCGAGCTACTGCTATAGCTGTGCTTACACAGACATGGTCCACTCAGTGTTGGAATAATACTATTCCAACCCAGAGTTCCCGGGGATTATCTTTATTATACAACACCCACAGATTCAACAGTGTTGTTCATGGTTGCAAACTGGTTTCACAATTCTTCTAATTTTTCCTGAAGGTCTTGTAATTTAATGCATGTACTAAACATGTGCAGGGTTTTGGAAGTAGTGATGGTCATATACAAGATAAAAAACAATGGTCAGAGAGGAGATGATAGCTTACTTGAAATATATAACAAAATCAGAACTTGGTCATAAGTAGCAACTCTGTAATGACAAAATAACAAAATGCCAACAACTGTAAATGTATCTTTATTTTATGCAACTGTCTACTATAGTTGGATCAACACATTCAAATAGAAGACCAGACAACAAATCCACCATGGATTAAATAAGATCCAAAAGTTTAGTACTCAACTGAACTCATTAAAAGCTTGCTTTAGTTACTCCATTCAAATGCAGTCCTGATTCATAATAAATAAGTCCTGTCCTGGGCTTGCAAATGTTCTGTTATAATAAGTGTATTACACTGGTAAGCAAACTAAATAAATAAATAAGCTCAACAGACATCTAAATACAGTTCCTGTATGAATTAATTCTATGTTTGCACTTTCTGCAGCTTCAGCTTTATATTGCCTCACTTGATTTCTCTTTAATTGCTTTTGCATCAATTTTTAATATGTAATCATTACTTCTTCTTGCATTTATCATATTATCCCAATATAATATTACTCATATATTTTTTTTTGCACATTTGTTCCTCTGCTGTCTGTTGACCATCATCACCTGCCTGGCCAGTTGGCTAATTTGTTCTCTAGTTGTCTGGAAGGGACTGTCATTTTTAGACAGCTAAGGTATAGGTTGTATTTTCCCTTTTCTTCCTTACCCTAGTTGTACACACTCTGAAAGGCATTGTAGAGGGGAGTGCAGTGGGCTGTCTGCAGAAGATATCCCTTCACTTCTGCAAAAGGCATTTCCTGCAAGTGGCACTGTCTCTCTCCTTAGAGTATGAGTAGTGGTCTTTCTGGTTTCCTTTAGGGAAACTGCAGCACCCGTTATACTCCTGAGTGCATACAAACCCCTCCTACCCACCTCTTGGCAGGGAGATAGGCCATACCCCTTCATACATCTCTTTCTCTGCCTGCCTCGTTCAGTGCTGGGACCATTAAATGAACTCTGGCTTCTCAGTAAGGGATCCATCCCTCTGCACTATGAAACCAGACAACTCAAATGCAGCAAATCTGAACTATACCTACTCTGTTACAACTTCCTGTAAATCTGTTCTTTTATTTTCCCTTAAACAGGTGATCTTGTGGTACTCCTATATGCTATTAGAATTCAGAATATGGCAAAGGCTTCTATTGAAAATAAGGGATACATGCTGCTTGTCAAGAGGAATGTACAAGTAGCCATTTTATTAGTGATTAGTACATTCCAAATGTTTTGTCTTATGTAATCATTAAGATAAATGTTAAAAATCTCTACTTCCAGTGTGAGTAAATTTGATAATGAATTCATTGAACTGTAAAGCCTTGAAAATAATTGGCAATCTTCCAACTTGTTCTTACAAGTAAACAGTAAACTTCTATGAAATATCCATAGAAGATAACTTTCTTAAAGAAAAACAAACAAGAATAATACACACACACACACACATAAATGTATATTTATATATATATATGTATATATATATATATATATATATATATATATATATATATATATATATATATATGTGTGTGTGTGTGTGTGTGTGTGTGTGTGTGTGTGTGTGTGTGTGTCCGTGTATGCATGTCTATAAATATATATACATATATATATATATATATATATATATATATATATATATATATATATCTACATAAATACATACATACATACACACATAGATATAGATATTTATGTATGTATATATAGTAAAATATCCCATAAAAAGGCTTGCTCAGTTGGGTGTATAAAAGACTGTCTTAGTATTGCCAATTTTTGTAATAACATTACCTTCATATTCAAAATAATATGTATTAGATATAAAAAGTGAACTGAATATAAAACTCGTTTGCGTGATCTCTCGCTGAAAAGTGCACTGACAGCGGTTGAACTCTACACATGTTTAACAGATGTATTCTGCACATGTTTAACAGATGTATCCAAAGATGAAGCACCATTAGAGTCCCAGCTGGTTCTTTAGAGCAATTTTCACGAGCAGTGTTTTCTTCAGTAAATGATTAACCCTGATAAAAAAAATTTAACAGTCACCCACAGAAATTCAAAACAGAGACCTAAAGGATATCAGTTCTTAGAGTAAGACCCCTATGAGTTGAAACAATGGGTCAGTATTTTTGATTTAAATGTTTGTGAATCTCATCAATATGATAGAAACAAGCATCTTCTGAATGTTGAACGTATAAATATTCTCCGTCCTGTATTACCAGAACTGTTTTCCAATCTTTAACAACAGTAATAATTGGGAAGGTAGCCATCTGAAATTTTAGAACCCCAACACGTGGTGACTAAATTGTCACAAACTATGTCTGCGATTGCCATTTGTTAAGAATGTTCCCTTTTCCCAGAAGCAAAACAATCTCAGAGTTGGTATATATAAGTTTGGGGGGTGCCGGGGGGGTTGCTAACCTGCAAAAAGCAAGTTTAAAGGAAAAGATCAATGATCAATATTAGTTTTTCTCCTGCATTGTCAGTCTTCTTTTCAGCACCTTGGAACTCAGCAAAGAAAGTCTTAAGATTTCAATTGGGAGCCAGTTTAGAATTTTACTCTTGTATGAGTGAATTTGACAACATGTAAACTCTTTGAGTCCAACAATTATCTCCAAATTTGTAAGTAATACTGTGCATTTATCAAAACTTCATAACCCCCCCTTTGTCTATATCACATGGAAAAATGCTGATTAATCATTAACCTGTTTATGTTTTTGCAGAGCTTGCCACTGACAATATGTTAAATTAAATCTGATGTATTCTTATTTTCTAAATTCAAAGGAGATTTTTTTTCAACTTGCTTTAAAATACTATGACAAAGGAAGCAGGACAATAGATGACATATGGCCTAATGAAATTTCACAAATAAGTATTTTCACATGTCTTAACTGAGAAAGCAGCACATGGTTTTAGGTGAAGAGGAATGCAATTTCAACATAGGGAGGAGAAAATCAAGAGGAAATGTTAGCAATTCAATACAGACAACAATTAATACAAACAGGAAAGAAAGATTCAGATTATGTTTAATCTGCAGTGATAAAACAGTAACTAGTAAATGAAGAAAGGCTATAAAACTAAATATGTCTCAGTATAACCAAGTTTTGAATGAAATATAGATTAGTTATGGATATGCGCATTTCAATAACTACAGCACTAGATTTTCATCACTACTTTTTAGAAAAAGAAGTTACTGTCCACATGTATGCTCATTTTATGGGTTAAGAGTGAATATCATGATTATGTTTAATAAGCTGATTTACAGAATATATTAATTGAAATGGGAAGCAGGCAGCCACGGTGGTGCAGTGGTTAGCATTGCCGCCTCACAGCAAGAGGTTCTCCGGTTCGATCCTCGGCTGGGGTGCCTTCTGTGTGGAGGCTGCATGTTCTCTCTGTGGTTGCGTGAGTTTCCTCTGGGTGCTCTGGTTTCCTCCCACATCCCAAAGACATGCTGCAGGTGGATTGGACACTCTAAATTGGCCCTAGGTGTGAGTGTGTGCATGTGTGTGCCTTCTGTGGAAGGTTGGGCACTGGGCTGGCAACTCGACACCATAAAACCCCACTGCCAATCATGAGTGGACAAGGTGATCCACTGTGGCGACCCCTAACCAGGAAAAGCCGAAAGAAGAAGATTCATTGAAATGGGAAGCATGTGGTGCATATCATACTTAAGCAGTAACCCATGAATGGATGTGGATAATGCTGGAATTACCCATGATTGGTGTGGTTTGATCAGGAGGGCAAAGCCTGAGTGATCAAACGGTACCATCCAAGGGTAAATCCAGCATTACCCACACTTAGGAATGAATTATTGTTATTATACAATGACATTATTTAAGAAAGAAATTGCTTACCTTTTTCAAATAATGTTTTTTTTTTGTTTTTATTTATGATGGTGCTGTAGTTTTCTCCTCATTGTTACATGTTCTTCAGCATTTGCTGATGTGCTGCATCTGCATGTGGGATTTACATTTCCATGCTTGCACAGTACATCAGTGCTATTCAAGAGAAGCAACGGAGAAAACAGAATCTCTGCTGCTGTTTTCTTTTCCTGACTATCTTAATGCAAGAAACCTGGACAAAGCCCAACAAAATGGGGGTTGGGGAAACAACGGTCCAAAAATAGGAACAGATTTTATTGCTCTTATAAAGTAAGAAAGATAACAGAATAAGACATTTTGTGTTAGCATGCATTTTCCAAAGGATATGAAGCCTATACCTCAAATGTTGTCAGTCGTTAATGACATAAAAAAACAGTGGCTTGCCAGAAAACTACCTTTATTATAAAGAAAAGATGAAAACCATGAGGCAAAAGTCTGGACATTCTGTGAATATCCAGACAGTTGAGAAGTACAAGAGTCTGTTATGATTTTAGGAGGGACAGCACAGAAATACAAGAAAAATCAGGGTATGTTTCTCTTTCTTTAGTTTTGCAGAGGATACCTGATTTTTCTTATATTTTGCTCAGTCCTCCTTAGCACATGCCTATAGAAAAGGCTGGCCGCCCAATGGTACTTTGGTTGCTGGACTTTCCTTTTATTGGTATATACTTGATTTACAATGGGCATGTTGGTCGGGCTGGCCAATCAGTGTGCACATTTTTGAATACTAATTAGAAGTCATTGTATGCTTGCTAGTGAATGCCTCAAAAGAAACTGACTACTCTACACTGATGTAGTCCTTGGATGGACTGAACACATTCCTTAATTTGTACTGTTTCCCTTCCTAGTAGAGTGGGAATCATGAGACAAGTAACCTGGAATACTGATATAAAACTGTGTGTGAGCATTTATATTGTACATGGTATAAAGCAATACATAATGGTTCATAAAAGGAAAGGAAATGACTTTAGATGTAAACACACAGAGAAGAGACTAGCTGTGAAACCACTGTTAAAGGGTAAGAGAACCTAAAGATCCATATTAATGTCCAATGAAGAAAGTACTGAATATCGCTGGTTTCACTGGATCTAAGGAAACAAGTAAAATAGGAAAAAGGTATGAAGGCCAAGTGAAACAGAGGACAGAGTTATATAAGGACAATTAAAAAACTGCAAGAATGTTTAAGTTTGTAAAGAGAGCACAGTGTCTTCTAATTAGACACTGTGTCTCAGGGATGTGACGGCTTAACTCATTCTTCCTACTGACACACACTCTACAACAGGCAACATTTGCTATAACAGAGATGACAAAGTAACTTAATGGCCTTAAATGTGACCTGTGCATACAAAAGATCAACGAGAAGCACTACACTTTCATAAAATCACTGAAATAAACTCATTGAAGGTAATTCACTGAATCCACATTTTACTAAATTAGAAAATTGAAGCACATGCTTCTGTTTTAATGCTATTTCTGCAGGAAGTGTAGACCCCATCCATACCATGACATAAATATTACAAATATAAGTTTTAGATTTTTGGGATAAGGCTGAGATAGTGACCTATTGTAAAGTAAGTGGTCAGGTGAATAAAGACATGCATAGGAAAAAAATCTAGGCGGTCTAGTAGGGTTTCTAGATGTGATAATGTTTAGACAGACAGAAAAAAACTAAATCATGGGGTAAGTTTCTAAAACATTAAGGGATTGAATGGTGAAGACAGTACAAAACAGAAAGCATGTGAGGGTGTGGTGTTGTTATGGATGAGGAACTACACATGAAAACATGAGGCTAAGTGGTGATCAAAACTGATCAGGAGAGAAATAACGGAGGAGTTG
Source organism: Protopterus annectens (assembly GCF_019279795.1). Classification (NCBI taxonomy): domain Eukaryota; kingdom Metazoa; phylum Chordata; order Ceratodontiformes; family Protopteridae; genus Protopterus; species Protopterus annectens. The sequence continues at coordinate 639,688,910 of NC_056751.1, forward strand.
ATGAGTATGCAGATGTAATGTTTGTGTCTTGTAATGCTTTGTACAGTTTTACTGTGCATTTATTTTATTTTATGTATAACAAAAGTCAGAGATTTTTGAGTTATGTGCCTTTAGAGTTGGAGATAGATTTGGGGCTAGATTTGGATTTAGATTAATGTCAGGTCAGCACTTACGTTTAGAAATGTGGTTAAGTAATGTGTTGTGATGTTCCTTACAAGATATATTGAATGCTTACCCTGTTATAAGAAATACTGTGGATAGTTTTGTGTTTTGTTATATGTTTTGCCTTTTCTTTGAATATCTTGTGACAAAATGGCTTTTTACTTTCTTTATGTGAATATTTAAAGTCTTCAAGTATTCTGTTTACAGATGCACGCTTCAGACTCAGAAAATGTTTTTTGATTTCACATAATTACAGAGCTGGAAGATTGCTGTATTAGCAACTTATGGTTATGCATTAACAATTAAAGTATCATAATTAAGCATTGCAGCTTAATTACTTGAAAACAACATTCTTTGGAAACATCCAGTGTTGTTTTACCAATAAAAGGGGACTGTACTCTGTGACTTTGATCATGGAGAACCTTTGATGTTATGGTACAATAGGTGTTATGAACCAAACGCACAGGTATCACTGTTGTGTACTAAATAACTTACACACTGTAAAGAAAATGGACACTGATTTCTATTTTACTATTAGCTTACATTGCTTAATACCTGTCAGCCTGTAGGTCTGACTTGTTATATATTTCACACAACTGGAATGGCTTTATGGTTAAATTAACTATTCGGTACCTTACCTTTGCATTTTGGGCTAGACTTTCTCCTGTAACCTTGAATAAAATGAAAGGGTATTACAGGATGAATGAATGTGGAAGTATGCATATTAAGGGAACATTTCTGTACTGCAGGAATGTTGGTTCCTTGTATAGAACAGAAGTGGAGTTATGCTGTGCTCATATATTATTCTAAATATCAATAATTTCAACCATAACATCCCCATTCTCTTTGTAAGCCAAATAAACAGCTCTTAAATATTATACTACATGAATGTTTTTGCAAAATAAACAAAAACATAAAGTTGAACATACATATGAAGGGTATTGTAAAGTTGCAGTGTTTATTGTTGCTGCCCCACACTGATGGATGTTCCACTTAAATAGTCGACAGTTCTATGCCCATGTGGAATCTGCATATCTTCCTGGTATCCACTTGAGATTTTACTAGATGTTCTGGCTTACTCCAATATTCTAAACACAAGCAGTAGGTGAAACAATTAACTCTGTGTGTGTGTGTGTGTGTGTGTGTGTGTGTGTGTGTGTGTGTGTGTGTGTGTGTGCGTGTGCGTGTGTGTGTGGTGTGTGTGTGTGTGTGTGTGTGTGTGTGTGTGTGTGTGTGTGTGTGTGTGTGTGTGTGTGTGTGTGTACACATAAACACACACACACAAACCCATTCACCCATTCAACTATCATGTGTAAGATGTTCAAAACTGACATATTTTGCCTTATATTTACAGCTTCTCCATCAAGTAAAAAATGTGCATTTCCGAACCAGCGCTGGAGAAGAGATGTACTTTGATGTCAATGGCAATCCACCTCCTATATATGATATAATTAACTGTCAGCTGAGCTATAACGAGCCCCCAAGATATATTGAAGTTGGTAAATATGATGCCACTTCCATCCCAGGCCAAGAGTTTAATATCAATAAAAACTTAATCTTATGGAGTGGAGGAAGTTCAATGGTGAGACTTTATTCCTTTTGATGATGGTACTAATGATGATGATGATGATGATAAATGAACTGAAAACAGCTGATGTAGTAAAACCAAGTCTGGGAATAGCTGATATAATAAAACCAGGTAAGCTGCTTCCCTATGGAGTCCGAAGATAGAAAGTTGGCATATCTTTATTCTTCTAACTTTCTTTAAAAAGATGAGATGCACAGTCCAAATATTGGTTTTGCATAAAGCTCTTTCAGTGCATACCCAGTTTGTGCTCATGTGCAGCAATTAGTGATTCACTTTACACATCTCGTCCAATGCAGAGTAAAAGTGAGGGTTATTTTTCCCTGCTTCTGGGAAGAGACAAACTGTTGAGGAAATTGAGATTTTCAGAATTTGTTTAATTTTATAATGCTTTAAAGAACCAAACAAGGGAGCTGTAGCTGATCAAACAAGTAAATCCAGAAAATAGAAATAAATCTGATCAAGCGGATGGCTTCAAACAGGGTCTATGTCAAATATTCGAACTTCCAAAATGTTGAATACCATATGGTCGAGACCATATGGTCAATATTTGGAAGTTCGAATATCTAATAAAAAAAAAAAAAAAAAAAATAAAAACATACACTAACAGTGCGAGTAGGGGGGCAAGCCCCCCTGCACCTCCCACCCCCCCCTACTTAAATATACCATCTCCAAGACCTCACTTCAGTGCAGAAAAGGGAAATTCTCCCATTCTATACCATACAGCACTGTTAAAAGTCAACTTTCGAACACCTGAAATGTCGAACATATGGTCTCGACCATATGCCGTTCGACATTTCAAGCGTTCGTTTAATTGACATGGACCCTTCAAACACTGGTAAAGCATCCTTTGGTGATGTGAAAGCGCTCATCTCTCCTGTTTTACTTTTGATTTTTATATGTTTTTTGTGCATTTTTCAACATTTAACATTAAAGTGTTTGAAGCTGTCAGCTTCATTCTATAATGCTAACAATTTTTTTTGTCAGCAGGAGGGGCAACATGCTATGAAATTGTTCATGGAACCAAAATTTAAAATAAATAATTATTCACTGCAGTTTTAATGGGATCTGACCCATAATATTAACAAGCTGGTCGCTAGCCTACTTCTGCAGATTGTGTTAGTGAAAACCACACAAGGCTAGTAACAGTGTAACAGAACTGTGTGCCCTGCAGCAAGTCTGTTTTTTAATGTAGCAGTGATATAAATGGAGACAGCACTGAACAGTATACCTGCAAGAAGTAATGGCATCGTATACTGGAGGTTTCTATATACTTAATGGCCTCAAAGCTATTGAAGTTAGAATACATGAATAGGCAGGTGTCAGATATCATATAAAGGTGCTGCTAGCTGACTATATATGATATCAGGACATTGGTATATGTATGCATGTATATATATATATATATATATATATATATATATATATATATATATATATATATATGTATATATATATATATATATATGTATATACAGAGAGAGAGCGAGAGAGAATTGTTAAGGAGGAAATTGTAAAAGATGCATCCAAATACATATGAGGATCATGGTTGGCTTGCAAAACAGGGAATTGTCATAGTGAAAATCTTTGGCAAGTACATGTTGGTAGTCAAGTATTATTAGACATTTCATTTTTAACTGACATTCTCTTTAGTTAGGTTTCCATGTGAAGCTATAACTTCCTGCTGGGGGTCCTTGGCAGTCCTCTAGGATGCTGTCACTTATCACAACAATAGGGCCTTGCTGCAAATTGGATGAGATGTAGGAATTCTCTTAGGGAAATCAAATACTGACTCATCAGTGTGCTGAGGCACCTGTGCCACACCTCAGTGCTATTGTTTGTATTATGCACTCCTCCCTAATGCAGGTCAGCTGTAGAACAGAAGGCTGGAATGTATGTTTACTATTCTATGTTTTGGAGAGTGCCTTTTGGAATACTTTTAGGCCACTTCAAGGCACAAAACCATTTAAAATCCATCCGCTAAGGTGTCATTATCATCAGGTACGATGTCTTTAAAGAGTCAGAATGATACAGGAATTTCATATGGCAGCAGAAAAGCTAAAGCTGCTAACACTTTGAGTTTCATTTCAAATTCCAGGTACTAGCCATAATGTCTGAAAGATCCCTTCTTTGCTGTTGTCACCAAATTGTCTGCATGAGCTCAAATCACCTACGTCTGACCTTTGTATTTGTAGTACATTGACTGATATGCTGAGATGCACAGCTACATTATCATTCTTGGAGATAAAATGCATTATAAACACTACAGTTATCAGAAGCAGCTATTCTCATATGACCTGCGATAGTAGCAATAGTGTTACCTGCAAATTCGGAGTCTCCTTCTCCCTGTGACGTCTGACCGTATAATTTTAATCTTTAGTGGAGAATAGTGTTGCTATCATACAGGTGGATGTCACAGCTGTGGCAAGCTGAGCCATTCAACAGGGAAACTTAAGTGGTCGATCCCTTCCTCCTTCATTGTTTACAAAACTTTTTCCAGTTTGACTGCTGTGCCTTATGGTGTGTGGTACTACACAGTATAACATTTTAATTTGTCTTTGTTATCCTAAGTTATAGATACTGCATGAAATTTACATTTGTAATTCAGCTTCCTAGTACAGCACTCCCAGTTTTCTTCATTGCTGCTCTTCCTCAAATGGCATATACATTCATCAATTGTAAACTTACATTTGTTTAGTTTTGGTGTTCATCATCTGTACCAGGGTCTACCTTCATATCAAATCCAAGATGGCATTCAGAAATTATTAGATCATAGGTTCATAGTTAAGTACTAGGTTAGCTGGCCTTGTGAGCCATTTTAAGCCTAGCCAGTTTCCCTTTTGGTACTTGAAATAACCTATCCCATTTGGTGTTGCAGACCAGTCGGCAAAGTGGTTAAGGTTTGCTTCTCCCATGTATAAGATACAAAGTTTAATTTTGACCTCTGGCCAATGTCTGTTTGGAGTTTGCATGTTCTCTCTGCGTCCTTGTGGGGTTCTTCTCACCTCAAAAAACATGCTGATTGTTTCCATCTCAAATTCACCCAAGAATAGAGCTGTGGGCAGCAGCAGCATAGATATAGGGGAAGAGTTGTATAACATACAGCACAGATAAAGGGGGAGGCAGCACAGATATATTGGAAGAGTTGTATAATATGCTGTGGTGCACAGTATCCTCAAGAAAGGAAACACTAATCACAGACCAAGTGCTGTGGCAGGGCTAACCACTCAACAGTGTAAAATATAGCTCTATGTGATTTGGTTGTGCTGACTAATGTTTTTAGATGGGCATGGGTATTTGTCAATGATAAGTGGGTTGAGGACCAGCCTACTCTGACCTACACCAAGGACCCACGCTGATGGTAGAAGCAGTGTATGTGTCCCTATTGCCAGTGCATGCCTGCCATAAAGCCCATTAGCTCTGACCCAGTAAGCTACTGGCTAGCAGTGTTAAGGTGCTCATCTTGGGTTACCTGGGATAAATGTAAAACAAATCAGCCTAATAAACACAAACTAACAACTGATGCACTTAATGTAGGTTTGTTGACAGGATGGATATTGGAAATGGATGACATGATGGTAAGGAAGAGGCTGGACATCCTATGTACCTAGGAGACAAGCTGTAAGAGCAGTGCAGCAGCCACTTGGCATGGATCCAGGAAACTCTGGTGAGGGAGGTGCTTCAGAAGGCAGTGAGGGATGACATCAGAGTTAGTGACAGATTCATGGCATCAGAGTATACCCTAATGATAGGGCAGTATTCATAATCTCAGCCTATGCCCCACAGCAGTATTGTGATAGTGAGGAAAAGAATACATTCAGACAGCAGTTATAGAACCTACTACATAAAGCAGAACACCATGAATTGGCGTTGATAATGGATGACCTGAATACACATATTGGGACAAACAGAACAGGATATCAGGATTGCCTGGGTCTACATGGGTGGGGCAACAGAAATAAAGAAGGAGAGGTCTTTCTAAACTTCTGTCTAATAAATAGCTTGATGTTGGCCAACACATGGTTTAACAAAAGAGACAGTCACAAGATTACATGCAAGAGTGGCCAACATACAACTCAGACAGACTTCCTCCAAGTAAGGGAAGGACACTGGGATAGAATCAACAATTGCAATGTCATCCCCAGTGAAAAGAACTGGCCCACAGCATAACCCACTGGTTGCCACAATCATTTGCAAGCTGTGGTCAGAGAAGGCTCTAAGATCAACAGAGTCAAGACTGAAGACCTGGAAGATGACTGGAAAGAAAGCACAACAGTTCAACTTTAGCACCTCAAGGAGAGAAAAAAGATGGAGTTGAAGAGGAATGACAGCACCTGAAAACAGCATGTGTGAGGATTACAGAACAAATACGTGGTTAAGACAGATGTGGAAATAAGGTACATATAAATTAACAAGAAAAGCTGGAGGTGAAAAGCAGAAGTCCAGGAAGTCATCAAAAGAAAGAAGGGGTGCAGGAAAAAGTGGGAGATAGAAAGATTGACCAGGATAATTGATAACAAAGAGGCTAAGACAGAAGTTGCAATAGCAAAGAGAAAGGCATCAGAGGCACTCTACCATCTTCTGGAAAGTGACTCAGTAGATGGTACTACTAAGAGACTATATCAGGTTGCAAGGCAAAGACAGTCATCAGACACCCTTCATAAGGCATGCCAGCAACAACCTGCTCACCAGGCCATAGAACATCTGACACCAAAGGCAGATGGAAGGAATACTTCCAGCAGCTTCTGAATGCCACAGAAGCTGCACTGCCCTGGAGACAGCTGGCAATTAAGAAAGAGGAGGAACCCACCATAGAAGAAGTAAGAATAACACTAATGAAAATTAAGTTAAGGAAAGTAGCAGGCTCAGATCAGGTCACGGCAGATATGATAAAGATGTTGGGTAAGATAGGGGATAAATGGTTCCTGAGGGTATTCACAGCAGTGTGGCGAGAAAGGCATATCCCAGATGTATGTAGAATAAGCATACTAGTGCTAATGTACAAGAACAACAGGGCATTCACAATTGTGGGCAGTACAGAAATATCAAACTCCTGTAACCTCATGAAAGTTCTGGAGAGAGTGATTGATAAGCTAATGTGCAAAATGTTAGAAAGTAAGTTGGAAGATGAGCAGTTAGGCTCCAGATTAGGATGCAGTACAACTGACTTGGTGTTTTGCAGTGAGACAGGTAGTTGAGAAGAAGTTATAGAGGAGGAAAGAGTCCAACTGGACATTTGTAGACTTGGAGAAAACATATGACAAGGTCCCAAGAGAACTGATTTGGCAGTTCTGCCTTGGTTCAAAGTTCCAGAAACACTAGTAGAATTTTTGCAGGCTATGTACAAGAACTCAGTGACTCAAGTATGAACAGTGTCTGGCAGTGGAAGTGGGTATGCATCAGGGTTCAGCTCTGAGCCCATTGCTGTTCATACTGGTAATGGTCTACATTAGCAAACAGTTCAGAAGGAACAGATCAACCAAGTTACTGTATGCAGATAATATGGCATTACGGGCAGACTGAGCAAAAACTTCAGAAAAGGACAGGGAAATGGAATGCAAAACTGAAGGCATATGGGAAGAAAATGAGTACAGATAAGTCAGTCAGCAGCAAATGGTGGAATCAGAAGAAGCTGAAAACTGAGATAGAAGGGAAAAAGTAGAACAGGTTATTGCTTCAAGTATCTGGGGAGGTTGAGAAGAAGGGAAGTCTGAATGAGGAGGTCAAGGCAAGAATCAGAGGAGCTGCAGTCAACTGCCACAGTGTCAGGTTTAGTGTTTGACAGAAGAATGCCAAAGAAGCTGAAAAGCAAGGTGTATAAAACAGTGGTGCAGCTAGTACTACTGTATTGTACAGAAACCTGGGCTGTAAAGGCACAGCAGTTGAAAAAGCTAGAGGTTATGCAAATGAAGTGCCTGAGATGGGTGGCAGGATGCACACTGTGAGACAGAAGAAGAAACTAGGACATAAGGGCAGAAGCCAAAATAGCTCCAGTTGCAGAAAAGGTCAAAGAGAACATATTATGGTGGTTTGGGCACATGTGCAGTAAAGCAGAAGACAATCTGTTGAAGAAGATTTGGGACATACAGGAAGAAGGCAAGAAGAAATGAGGGCATCTAGCAAAGAGGTGGATGGATTGTCTGACAGAACAACTGCAACATTCAGGCATGAGTGTTAAAGAAGGTAGGAGAGATGGAAACAGTTGACATGACATCCCATCTCATTTAGAAAATGGGACAAAGGGGGTTGATGATCGCATTGATGATGATGATTTGCTGTCAGATTGGCCTTACCCATCCAGTGTTTGAAAATTGTGTATTACTCCCTGTAAGAACAACTGGGATCATACCATAGATAATTTGAGGGAACCTATGGCTGAGATAAAGCATTTAGGAAATGCTTCTCTCCATTGGTAGTAAAGGGAGCAGTCCTGGGATAAATCTTCTATTAGTCCTCTAAAGAGTCAAGCTACATCTGAATATGGACAGGGATGAGCTTAGTTTTATGTGGATGGATAGGATAGCCTGTTCCAGAGAAGTGGTATCCTCTGTGAGATATGCCTGCCCCTCCAAACTGTTCTGTTGGTGATGCAGAAGAGGTTTATATCACTAGGCCAATAATTTATGATGCTACGTGGACTTGCTGATTTGTAGCATGTCCATCAGTATTGGGTTGGAGGATGTCTTGTATGTCAGCCGCAAGTCACCTCCTTGCAGTCTGTACGGTAATAAGTACAGTGACAGGGCTTTGAGTTTGTCTATGCAGGACATACCTTTTAGGTCTTTATCCATTTAGAAAGTATCTCAGAGGACATTCCAGTTGTCACAAGCAACTGGACAGATACATGCCAAAGGGGGCATTATACTCAATTATTGGCCCAATGAGGTCTGAGTAGAGGGGAACAATGACATCTCTAGATCTAGTCATAATTCCTTTGTTTATAAGTTTCACAATATAGAAGGACTTTCTTATGAGAGTGGACAAATATTGGTTAAACGTTAGGTCACTGTCAACATAAGTTCCCAAATTTTGATTATTAAATAAACTCTTAGGGATGTATTGTCAATGTGGTAGCTTCCTAGGGTAGACAACTTTCCAAAGGATACAATAATGCCTTTTTGGTATTTGGTTCCATTCCATGATTCTGAAACTTTCCTGCAGGATAGCTGTATCATTTGAGAATTCAGTAATTGTTCCTAGTTTGCAGTCATCTGCAAACTTAGTCAGCTATCATATTTTTGTATTGGCTTTTATTTCAGAGAAGTAGATGACAAAAAGGAGGTGTCCCACCACTGTACCCTGGGAGGAATCCACTGTTGACCAGTCTCTTTCTGGAGATAACTTGATCTCCTGCATCCTATCTTTGAGCCAGTTGTCAATCTATCAGATGAAATAATGTTTTATTACAGATTTATTTAACTTTTCAACAATGCCCATCTAGAGAAATGTGCCAGAAGCCCTTGTCAGGTCAAGGTATGCGACGTACACTGTCTCACCTCATTTCTTTGGTGACCTTTTCAAAGGTGTCCACCAGGTTGAGTAGGCATGACCTGCCTTTGATGAATACAAACTGAGACAAGTCCAGTGTTTGGAGATTCCCTATATATATTTTTTAATTTCTTTGAGTATTTTAGGTATCTAATACTGTGACATGAATTGACCCCATTCCTAAGTCAAAGTATGATTAGAGATTATGAATTTAGTATTGTTTCAATCTTTGATGTTAGCCAGAAGTGCTCTTTGCAGCACCCAAAATGTGCCCAGTAATGACTCCTTCTGCAATTTGTATGGAGTTACATGCATTGGTAGCATATCTAAGTATGATTGTAAATTCTGTTTTATAAGACCCATTGCTCCAACTACTACTGCAACTGTCTGGGTATCCTTCTTCCACATTGCCCTCATTTCTACTTGCAAATTTGGTATTTTTGACTTTGTGTCTTTCTGTACACAGGACACCGTAGTCATTAGGTGTAGCAATTTCAATGATCAATGCTACTTTTGTCTTCTTTTCATGGACTACCATATCTGGTTTTCTCGCATCTATTTTTTGAACTGTTGGTAATGGGTGATCCCATATGATATAAACTTCATAATTTTCTATAATGCTTTGTAGCTCATGTTTCCAGTACTTTTCAGCCACTTTGATACTATGATGTTTGCAGAATCCCCAGTCCAACAGCCTTGCCACATTATTATGCCTTTCAGTATACAGGCCTTCTGCCATTAATATAGCACAACCAGCAACAAGATGCATGACTGTTTCTAATTCTATTTTACAAAACCTACATTTGTCTTTTTCTCCCACATGTTCAATGGCCTTTGTAAACAAATTAGTCCACTATCCTGGGCCACCATTATTAACCTTTCATCTTTTGGTTTAAATTCACCTCTCCTTAACCATTCCTGCATTCGATCCTGATCAACACGAGGTTGTTCCAAACGTTTTCTATACTTGCAACTGTATTTATATATTTTCCACATTTCTTGCCTTCTCATCTGATCCTTCACCTTATATTCTTTCTGTTGTCTTTTTGGCACATTAAGTTGCTGCTTGATTTTACCTACCTCTGGTTTGATCTCCATTCTTGCTTCATGCCGATATGCTTCTGCTAAACTAAGCAGGGAAATCATCTTAGACTTATTCTCCTTGTTTTCAAAACTTTCACTACATTTGGGTCTTGTGAGGTCAGCAAATATGTATGCAGTCCCATGGTTACAGATGTATACATGTAATCAGTTTTGAGGAGGCCTATGTCCTGATTGATTACTTCCATGATTATTATTTCCATGGCTTTGTATATAGACAGTTGAACAGTGTTTGTGTGTGTGTGTGTGTGTGTGTGTGTGTGTGTGTGTGTGTGTGTGTGTGTGTGTGTGTGTGTGTGTGTGTGTGTGTGTGTGTGTGCGTGTGTGTGTGTGTGTGTGTGTGTGTGTGTGTGTGTGTGTGTGTGTGTGTGTGTGTGTGTGTGTGTGTGTGTGTGTGTGTGGGGGAAGTAATTCATGATTCATGTTATTTATGATACATCCAGGGATATTGTCAGGACCCATCAAGGCAGTATTTTTAGCTTTTTGTTATTCCTTTCAGGACTTGGTCTTGTGTTATAGCTGAAAGCTTTTAACATATTCCTCCACTCTAACATAATAGAAAATTTAAATAAATTGGTAATAAACCCTTATGTTAGCTGCTAGATTGACTAACAGATGGGATGCAGGAGATCAGGTACATCATTTGGGACAGATGGAGGAGAAAAAGGCTAAAGTTTGAGCTGAATTTATCAGCCAGAAGGTTAACTGTATCTGCACCGTCAGTGTACGTAACATCATTCACAATCAGCTCAGTGCATTGCTGTTTTGTGCTTTTGAGATTATGAACATCGCTTAAAATGGCCTCATGATTATCTTTGGCTTGGAAGACTATTTTAGCCCCGAACATGATGGATTTTGTTATGCTCCTGAATTGCTTGTTTATTTCACTGATGAGGATTTAGTTATTCTGGGAATTACTCTTCTATCATTTGGTCAAAATTCTATTCCTTTTATTGTAAACCTCGTTGATATTATGGTTCCGCCAAGAGGGTTTGTTGCTGAGGTTTGTCCTGCACTTGTTCCTAAAGGGTAAAGTTGCATCTCTGCAGCTGTTTACATGCTGCTATGGTGTGGTGGTGTACATTTTCATGTTTCAGAAGTGTTAACTGGTTTGGTGAGGATTCAAAGCTTGCCAGTGTATCACTTAGGAGTATGAAGTTTGTCTTAGATAAATTTCTAAAGGTACCTTGGGTGGAAAGAGTTTCTGATTTCAACTTTATTTTGAAGGAAACTGCTTTATGGTCATACCTGACAAGTGGTGAAGATACACAAGGAATGGTGTAAGATGTCAAATATTAGTAAATACAACATCCAAGGTGTTTTTCCACCAGTGGGTACTCTGAGTAATTGTTCAAGGGCATTTTTATTGGCAAAGTCCAGGAAGCAATGTTTTATGCATAAGTGCTGATGTACATTTTCCAGTCTATAGTTTGGCAGTTTAGATCACCTAGGAAAATGGCATTGGGTCTAATACTGAGTGATATTATTTCCTGTAGATAAGTGTTGTGGTTTTCCTGGGTCATAAAAGGGGTTCTATAGCTAGCTAATGTATGGTATATCAACTTTCTAATGGTTATTTGGACATGACAAAGCTCTAGTACGTCCTACTGTTTTACTAGCCTTGATGTGAGACTCTTCTGGATGAAGACTGAGACACCTCCACCTTTTTTTCCCTACTGCACAGTAGCTGGTCTAAATGTGTGGAAGGCATTATAGCCCATGCACAGCCAGAGTGCTATCCAATTTTTTAAACCATGGCTTAGTCAGTACACAGACATCTACATCCTTCAGGGTGAGCGGGGCGTGTAGGGAGTAGAATTTCTTGTTTAGGCTCCTAACATTAATTAGCAAAACCTTCATACTTTTTTTTGTTTGCTTCATTATGTTGGCATTGCCTAAAAAAACTTACTACAAGGGTGGCCAATATCTTTACCAATAATCAAAACCCATACCATCCCTATTGAAGTAGTGTGTTCTGTCTATAATGTCCTCCCAGACTGACAAATATTGGACACCCTTTGAATGACACCAAAAACCTAGCCAATTGTTGAAGTCAATTATTGTTTACTCATATTGTGGCACTATCCTTGGAAAAGGTAAAATGCTAAGCAAATACCTGCCTAAGACACATAGTTTGAGAGCTCCATTATGTTCTTCTTGGTATATTCCTGGAAGGAACATCTTAAGTCATTGACACCCATATGAACTATGACAGAGTCATCCTGGTACTTGTTATTCAAGGACCTGAGTGCATAACTGATCTAATGGATCTTGGCACCAAGCAAGCAACTGACTATCATTCTTTCATTGCCCAGCCTGGTAAGACTTCAGTCTTCCATTTGTTTACCAGGAGAGTCTGACTTGGCAAACAAACCCCTTTTCAGCAGAGGCACTAGGAGAAAAGTTCCACAATAAATCTATTTATTTATTTATGTATTGGCATTTGTTTATTGAGAAAGTCCACTGGGCCAAAAGGAGCCCATTTTCAGTGGAGGCCTGGGGAGAAAAGCTCGAGGAGGTAGTAAGTATATATCTACAGAGTATTATGTACAGAATCTAAGAACAGCTGGTAAAACAAAATTTGCAGTGTGCAAAATCCAGCAAAATTCATAGTAAAACACGTGTAGTTTAGGAAATTAAATTCTAAACAGAGACATTAGATTAAACCTGTTCAATTACAGTAACTGTAGAATACAATAGTAGGCACAGATAAAAGATTTAAGCAATCCTTTACAACATAAATTATGGCACACTTAAAATATGAGCTTGTGCAAGCTACGACAAAGTAAGGGGAGATGCATGTGGCACAGATGTATTGTGAGGCACTTGTGATGAGTAATATTATATATTAGTGGGAGAGGTAAGGAACAGATAAAGTACAGGAGGGAAGAAGGCTAAAAGAGATGAGAAAGGAGAGTACTGCAGGTTAAGATAGCAGTATTAGGGTAGATGGTTAGGGTACTAGAATATAAAGAGAGGTGGTGTATGATATGTATGAGAATAAAGAGGTGAGAGGGGGTCTGATAGAGAGAGTCTACAAGTTTGAATAGTGGGGTGAGTGAGAAATGATAGAAGGAAAGATAGATTTTTATGCTTAGGTAAAACACAGTTGAGTGGAGGGGTGGGCGAAGGAGGAAAAATGAGATGAAGTAAAGACTCTACAGATTTTAGGTAATAGCTGGAGAAGGTTCTGAGCAGCTTCAAGTCCATTTGGAGAGGAGGTGAGCAAATTATAACAGTAGTACATATACAACATAAAGAATGCTCAGGTAACAATTAGCACTATTACTCAGAAAATGAGGATAAATAAAGTAGATAATTATAGGACAAACAAGCATTTTTTCATCACCATAGACATAATTTGTTGCAGTGCATTAAGTAATCTAATTATATGCATTTTGTCATAGGAAGGGAAGAAGACAGAAAAATAAGAGAGAAGAGATAGCTACTGATAAGCATGTGTACATAGGAGAGGTAGTTTATGAATCATTTAGCCTGGGGAATGCTAGGGGCATAGCATGGAGTGAAGCAAGAATAATTTTCATTTATTTTTGAAGATATGTGTGTTGCTGAGTAGTCTGATTGCAGAAGGAAATGAGCTCCAAGATTTTGAGATACATTTTGAGTAAAGAGCATTTCCTGCTTCATTGTGAGCTTTGCAAACTGAGAAGAGATGCTTGTCAGTAGATCAGAGAGCTCTGCTGGTGGAGTGGAGTTGTAGTATACCACTTAGGGCATGGGAGGGCAGGACATTTCTCGGGTTAAAAGACTGGAGTCATGTATAAGTAGAGTGCTTGATTGGGTAGATGCCTGTCTTCCAGGCTCAGAATCCATGACTTTGGCAGTTCTTGTGCCATGGGACGTAGTAGGGTAAACTTGCTGAGTGTACTTTGTGTGTGCATAAGGTGAAATTGTGTGGTGAATAATGGTGTATAGGGTGAAGGCAATTCCGAAACATCAGATACATCAGTGTCAGGATTGCGTTAGAATGAAAAGTATATGGTAAGCACCATATGCAAATGACCTTATGGAATGGAGTCCTATGGCAAATGTAGATGAAGGAAACCTACATGGTGTAGCAATTTAGAAACATGAATATTGCACTTCTAGCCACACTGATCTGTGATACTGTACACCACCATATTCCAATGAACATACAGACTGACACTGCACTACAATGTTAGGAGTAGCAATGATAGTTATAGCCAAACAGTGTATGCTAGTGGCTGCTCTTGCAGCCAATGACCAAGTTGTTGTGTGCCATTGCCCACCCCATCACAGATAGGATCATCTGTGGCTGACCTTCCATCACTCCACAACAGGGACATAGTTGACTGCTACCATGTCGGCAGAAGCAGTACATGGGATTTTGTACAAAAGTGCTGTCCTCACATTGAATTGAGTGGGATACATGGAAAACCTATCCAGTTGGATATTATGGTGCATATAGAATTACCCATTCTTGCTGTGTGAATTTTACGGTGATCTTAAGGTCACATATTGGGAGTTTTGCAGGCACTGGCCTCATGAGTCCTTCAACAGTTCCTTGATGTCATGTTACAACATGTGGAGAATCATTTGTGTTTCCCACAGATGTCAAAGGAGAGAAAAAATACTATTTGGGCATTTATAATATAGCCCACTCCCCTGATGTTCTAGGTGTTATTGGGTATATCCACATTGCCATTAAGGCACCACATCCTCACATGGTATCCAGTACATCATTCATATGCATTTCCACTCTGTCTACTGACAAGTGCTGTGTAATGCATAGGGCTTAGTAAACAATATGTCTGTGCACCATTTAGGCAGTAGGCAGATTCCTACAATTCCCGTATCTGGCATGAATGTGACTAATACCAGCAATATATTTGGTATGAGTTCCCATAGAAACATCCAGTCAGTAAGTGCAAACAACTACACTCCCCCCCCAGCCTGCAGAAACATGGCAACAGGTTTGTAGTCCACAATCCACTGGTTTATATATTTATCCAGTGGTAAAGTTTCTCCAAGTTTTTTTGGTGTCTAATACCATGACTGGAATGGACTCCGTTCCTATGTCAGGGATTGATTAAAGTTCATGAAATAAGTATTCCTTCAGTCTTTGATGTTAGCCACAAGTGTTCTTATCAGCACCTGCAATGTGCCCAGAACTGACTCCTTCTGTAATACATATGGAGATTTATTTATTATTTTATTTATTTTACATTTGTTGACTGGGCTAGTCTAACTGGATACATGTCCATTTTCAGTAGAGGCCCGGGGAGATAAGCTCCAAGATATAACAATGATATTAACACGATAACAAATAAGGTAACATTAACAAAAATAAAATCATATTTACAATTCATATTACTGGTAATCACAGTAAAATTCAGCAGTGCAGAGTACAGGCATAAGCTAGTATGCTGGTACAAAACAAGATGGTCTAGAGGGAGATAGTATTGTGGTTAATAAGGAGGGAAATTACAGCTAATGAGATGAAGGGGTAGGAAGAGCAAAGTAGTTAGAGACATATAACTAGTCAGGTTTAGTACAGGGGTATAACCAGTGTATTCTGAGGAACACTTTCATTTTGTTTTTGAAACACGATAGTGAGGGAAGTGAGGAGAGTTCACTGGGGAGGAGATTCCAGGCTTTTCCAACAATATTAGAAAAGAGGGAGTCACCTGTCTTGTTGTTTGGTTTAGTGGTATGTACTTGAAGTCTCTGAGAAGACCTTAAGGATTTCAGGTTTTTATAGGGAGTGATGAGTGTGGATAGAATAGGAGTTTTGGAAGGTTTGTAAAGAGTGTTGTGGGCTATACATAGTTGATGGAATTTAATCAGATTTTGTAGTTCAAGCCATCCCAGCTGCTTTAAATTAATGCATTGGTGGGTTCTAAATGGGTGTTCTGTAGCAAATCTGGCAATGTTGTTGTAGGACATTTCTAATTTGCTAAGATTATTTTTAGATAGATTAGTGAAAATGGGAGAGGCATAAAGAAGTGAAGAGATTAGATGAGTGTGTGCTATAGTGGTTTTTGCTGAAGGTAGGAGGAAGGATTTAATCCAATAGAAAGAGCCTATTTTTTGTGACAATTTTTACAGTATTATTGATATGGATATCAAAGTTTAGATTGTTGTCTATGGTGATACCTAATAGTTTGGTGGTAGGTTCAGGGGATATAATAGTTTTATTGGTATAGATAACTAAAAAATCAAGAGGAGAGGACTTATTGGTGGGAGAGAAGAGGAGGAATTTAGTCTTTTTGGGGTTTAGGAGAAGGCATCTATGTGTGAACCATTTCTCAACTGTGTTAAATACTTGTTGGGTAGGAGATTGAAGTTTAGAAGAGGTGGTAACTGAGCATATCAGAGTGGAGTCGTTCATAGGTTCATAGGTTCATAGGTTTATACTAGGCTATCTGCCCTAAGGCATTTATAAGCCTAGCCCAAATTTTTGTGGCTTACGCCACCCCTTATATGAAAAAATACTGTGCCCATTAGTTTGTTGTGCCTCTGTCCAGCAGTGACACAGAGATGATTCCTGGGGTAAACCTACGATCTCCCATCCACAGGTCAAGATTTCTCTTGAACAGAGTCAGCGAGGTGCTCTGCCTCACATGGACCAGGATTTTATTCCACAGCATGGGGAGTCTCTGAGTGATAAATCTATCCCTCCAGCACGTCCTATTTATATCCGTGCTAAGGTTTAAGTCGCTTGCTCTAGTGGTTTTGGTGGATTTGGATTTTTTGAGGTGGAGCATGTCCATTAATTCCGGGTTGGACATGGCCTTGTATGTCAGGCACATGTCACCTCTGAGCAGACGGTATGCGACTGAATAGAGCTGGAGTTTCTTCAATCTGGCAGCATATGACAGATTTTGGAGTCCCTTTATCCTTTTGATGAGGAACTTTTGGGGTCTCTCCAATTGCTGCAGATGTCGGGTGAGATACATCCCGAATGGGGCATTGTACTCGATCATTGGTCTGATAAGTGAAGAGTACAGGGAACAATGACCTCACTAGATCTGGATGTGAATCCTTCATGATCAGGTGGGCAATGTAGAAGGTCTTTCTAACCACTTTAGCAATGTGAGTGTCAAAAGAAAGGCCACTGTCAACCTGGGTCCCCAGGTCCCTGATAACCTCTTCTGTGCTTAGTGGATTGCCACCTATATGGTAGCTTGGGGTTACCTTGTTTTTCCCGAAGGGTATGACTATACATTTTTGGCGTTTAACTTCAGGCCATGGCTCTGGCACCAGCTATCTGTTTCCGTGAGTCCCTTCTGAAGGATATCCGTGTCCGATCCACTTTCCACTATGGCCGCCAGTTTGCAGTCGTCTGCAAACTTTGTCAGCCAAAGTCCTCCCATGTTGGCCTGTACTTCTGAGAAGTAGATGCAGAACAATAGGGGGCCAAGGACCGAGCCCTGTGGGACACCACTTGTGACCGGCTTGGAGTCTGACATAGCGCCAGCAACTCTAACCCTGTGGGTTCTGTCCTTAAGCCAGTTTGCAACCCATCTTGTGACATATGGGTTTACATTTAAGCTGGTAAGTTTTTCTACAATACCCGAGTGGGGTATTGTGTCGAAAGCCTTTGCAAGGTCAAGGTAGGCTGTATGGACTGCCTTTCCCTCATCAATGGCCTTGGTGACTGTTTCGAAGAAGTCGACCAAGTTCAAAAGGCATGATCTTCCCTTGAAGCCAAACTGGGTCGGGTCCAATGTCTGCAAGTCCCCTATATCTTTGTTTATGAGCTCCATTATGATCCTCTCCATAGCTTTGCAGACTAGACTTGTTAAGCTTATGGGGCGGTAATTACCAGGGTCCGTGAGGCGCCGCCTTTGTGGAGTGGGACCACAGTTGCCGCACGCCACTCCTTGGGCACGTATCCTGTGGTAAGGCTGAGATTAAACAGCTGCCTTATGTGCGGGTTTAATTCCTCATTTAGCTCGTGTAGCACACAGCCGGGGACACCATCCGGTCCCATTGATGCTGTGTTTTAGCTTTAGAGAGCAGCTTTCACCTGTGCATTTGAGATGTCTGGGAGGCTACACTCGGCTGGGATAGTTATCTCTCCTTTAGGGGAGAGGGAGTGAAGTTCGCACTGAACCTGTCTGCCAGTATGTTGGCAATGTCTGTGGGTTCAGTGATTTTTGTATCATTTTGGACTAATTCTGAGCATATCTGGGAGTTTCCACCCAGGTTCCTAACATAGCTGAAAAAGGCCTTATGATTGTCCTTTGAATCCATGGCAATTTTTCTCTCAAAATTGGCCTTAGTTGATTTTATGAGTGCTCGTATTTTTTTACTAATAATGATCAGGGTGACTTCCCTTTTATGGATTTTGTTCTATCATGTAATAGCTTTCTCCTCTTATTGTAAAGTTTGTTAATGGCTGGGGTCCACGAGACTGGACGTTTGCCCTTTGTGGAAAGAGTCTTGGTTTTATTTGGGATTGCCTGATCCATGCAGTCCTGGAGGTGTTCATAGAAGGCATTTGTAAGGGCTTCCGCAGCTTGGGTTGTGGTTTCCACTGGCTCAGGGGCCTTGAAGGATACCACACCAGTCTTGAGTAGTGTGAAGTTTGCTTTAGAGAAGTTCTTCACTGTGGTCTTTTTTGTTTGGGGTGGGGGCAGGATATGGATTTCAAATGAGATTAGTTTATGATCAGATCTCACCAATGAGGGACATACCTCCGGTGTGGAGCATTTTGTCCCCATGTTTGTGACAATGAGATCCAGTATATTTTCTCCTCTCGTGGGAACAGTGACTAGCTGTTCCATGGCATTTGAATTTATGAACTCCAGGAACCGTTGGGCTAGAAAGTTAGGGCTTGAGTAATGTTCCCAGTCTATATTCGAGTAGTTGAAGTCACCCAATATGATGGTGTTTGGAGATATATTTTTACCTTCCAGTGTCTTCAGGAAGGCTGTGTGGGGTTCCTGAGTTTGAGAGGGTGGCCTGTAGCATGCTACAATTTGTAGAGCAGTTTTGCCTATGGTTAGTTGCACCTGGATGGTTTCCGAAGCTTTGTGCGTTGCCACCAACCTGGAGGTGTGGGTATCCTTTATGAATATGGATACACCCCTCCTTTTGTGGTGTGGTCCGGGTTTTGGGGCCGGAACGCATGATATGAGGTAAAACCTAATAGTGCCGGGGTGCTCTCAGGAGCCTTGAACCAGGTTTCAGTTACAGCACAGACATCGATGTTCTCCATACTGAGAAGGGCCTCGAGTGCGTGCATTTTGAGATTTAGACTTCTGGCATTGAGCAGCATTACCCTCAGTTTCTTCCCATTTTTGTTTTCTAGGGTGGTAGGTTTAGAATTTGAGCCTTGCCTAAAAAAGGCACTATGGGGGTGGCAAGAGCCTTAGCCAATATCCGGAATCCCAGATTGAATGCATGTGGCTTGGGGAATGGCAAGGTGAAGGTCGTTGATAAATATGGAAAAAAGTAGAGGTCCTAGGATGGAACCTTGGGGGACACCAAGGTTGATTGGCAGGTGAGAGGAGAGAGAGGAGAGAGACTTGTGCCATAGTATGGCCTGTTGTCTTTTATCAAGGTAGAACTGGAACCACTTTATAGAATATGTATCTAGCGACAGGGATTCCAGCATTTTGATGAGAATTTGATGATTTACCATATCAAAAGCTTTAGAAAAGTCAATAAATAGAGCTGAAAAAAGCTTGTTAATATTGTGGTTTTTGTTGATGCAATCTGTGAAGTAGAGAAGGGCTGTGGTAGTGCTATGTGATGGTCTGAAACCATGTTGACAGTTGGAAAGTAAATTATTTTGGGTTAGATGGTCAAGTAATTGTTTGTGAATGCATTTCTCCATGATCTTTGCCAAAGGTGAGAGAAGGGCAATGGGGCAGTAGTTGAAGAGTTCAGTGGAGTGTCCACCTTTATGGAGGGGGATAATATGGGAAATTTTCCATAAACTGGGGATATGACTTTCGGTAATAGTTCTACTGATCAGAATATAAATGGGATAAGCAATAGCTTTGGCTGATAGTTGTAGGAATTCAGCGGGTAGTTGATCTGCTGAGGGTGAACATGGTTTTAGTTTCTGTAAAAGGGTTAGAATATATGTTGTTGGGACATGTTGAATATGAAAAGTAGGGGGTAAGGTTGATTTATAGGAAGGCAGAGTGAAATTATTGGGTGATAGTCGACTAGCTAGTGTTTATATAGCATTAGTAAAAAAGGCATTGAAAGCATTAGCTGTATTCATTGGATTTTTGTGGTCAGTGTTTTGAGGTCTGAAGTAGAACACTGACCTGGATGGAGTAGCTGGTTAATGCTAGCCCAACATTTTTGTGGGTTGTTTTGAGTAGCTTGTTGGGATTGCAGGTAGTAGTTTCTTTTATCAGATATTACAGCTTTTTTGGTTTCATTTCTTAGCTGTCTAAATGTTAGTTGGTCTGTAGGGTTTTTAGTCTTCCTACATTTTGCCCAGAGTTTGTTTCTAAGATTTATTTTGTGTTTGGTTTCTTTTGAAAGCCATGGAGCAGATTTGGTTTTGAATCTAATTAAGCTAGTTGGGGCACGGTGGTTAAGAATAGCAAGGAAGTTGGAGTTAAAGTAATTAACGGCTTCATCTAAAGGAAGGTTAAGTAAGGGAGACCAGTTGCACGCTCTTAGTTCCATTTGGAATAGTTCAGGGTTAAAGTACTTTTTAGATCTGATGTTTTTGACAGATGTTGGAATGAGAGAGGTGATTGTATGTCTGATGATATATGTAAGAAAGTGGTCACTTAAATCATCAGGGAGGGTTCCTGAATCATAAATGTGAGGGTGATGGTTTATGAGAATCCAGTCTAATAAGCTAGATTTCTTGTTAGATTTATTTATCCTGGTGGGGGAGGTAATAGTTTGGGAATACCCATATAGGTTAATATGGTTTGTGGGGAGGCTGCTGAAGTAGCAGTTCCAGTCAATGTTAGTGTTGCCTAGGATGATGGTTTCTTGGGGGAGGTTTTGGGAAAGCCAGCAAAGTATATCTTCTATGGTGGCAGTGTTGTTACCGGGTGGTAGATATATACAGATAATATAGATGGCTTTGGCATTGTTAAGATGAAGTTTGGAGATAAGAATTTCTGCATTGGAGTCTATAGGTGGTTTAAAGTTGTGAGCGGTTAATTGTAAGCTAGATTTATATAGGATGGCAACCCCACCACCTTTTTTGGATACTCGGTCTAGTCTCAGGATATTATATCCAGGTGGGATGATTTCATTGTCTTTGGTTACAGGTTTTAGCCAGGTTTTTGTTAAATAGAGAATATCGAAGGAGTAGATTTCAGTTAGAGTCTGGAGTTGAGATATTTTATTGTTTATGCGACATATATTGAGATGAGCAATTAGAAGGGAGTTCGATGGTTTAGAGAGGGCATGCGATGGTGATTCTTTGTGGTTAAGGAGAGAGATAGGAGTTGTTGGTGGGCCTAGGTTAGGGTGGATGTCACCATCCTTTAAAGAGAGTAGTAGAGTTAGATAGTTTGGGTTGGAGAATCTACAGTATAGAGGTAGGCCTTTCCTGAGGTTCTGATTGTTGTATTTTAAGTGAAGTGCTCTGTGGTATTTAGGAAGTATGTAGTTGGATGAGGATGTTACATTAGCATGAATAAGGAAGAGAGGAGAATTTGGAGAGTCGGTTTCTTTCTTGGGGTAGTTTAGGTGTGGGCTTAGCGGGTTTTCAAAGGAGGTGAATAGATGGGTGAGGATTAAAGGAGGTAGTAGTGTGAGTGTGAATAAGAGTGGGAAATAAAATTGGATGGGTTGTTTATACATTGTATGAGAATATATAGATTGTTTGTTGATAGAAAAAGAAATTCACTGGGTAGGGATGACAGAAGGGAGTAGGGTTTGGTGGGATTAAAGGAGATTGGTGTGAGGTTAATATTAGAACAGTTGGGTAACTGGAGAGTGTTTAGAAAGTAAGGTAGAAGGAAGTGTGTGTTTGAAGAAATAATGGTAGGAGCAAGAGGTATGTAATGAGAGTAAAGGTAAAGGAATAGGTATAGTTAGAGAGTAGTGGGAAGAGCAAGAGGTGTATTTAGAGAGTAATGGGAGGAGGAAGAGGTGTGGTTAGTATGTATAAGGGTAGGACCCCTGGGGTGGTTGGGAATTGGGGGTAGGGAGGGGAATGGAGTGAGCCCGTAGGGCGAACGGAGAGGGTAGCAACAGATACTGAAGCAGTTAGCAAAAAAACAATCATTTGGGCTAATTCCAGTGGTAAGTTGGAATAGAATAGGGGCTAGAAAGGTGTCCATGGTCTGTAGCTATAGAGGGGAAACAAACAAGAGGACTAGAAAGGTGTCTGTGGATAGTAGAAATGAAAGAAAAAACAAAAGAGAGGTCTGAAATAACACTTCAGGGACTACTGAAATTAAAGAAATTGAGGTAAGTAGTTGATCCTGTGAGAAAGATAAGAGGAGTTTATGGCTGGAATAAGAGTGCCATCTAGTGGACAGTTCGAGTATTGCAGGCTGGTTTGAGAGGGAGTAAGTTGGTAGACTGCAAGAGCAGTGTGTGTAAAGACAAGGGGGGTATCTATGTAGGTAGGATGAGTGAGGTAGTGAAACTGCAGAAGGGGGAGTAGAGGCTGCTGGCTGGCCTAGCTCAGGAATGGCTTTATTTCTTATGTTAGTGGTAAAATAATAGAAAGTCTTTCTTGTAAGAGTTATTCAGCAGATATACTTTACTGGTTTCCTTGAAAGAGGGAATGCAGGATTGTTATGCAAGGTGGTGGCCCACCGATATTTGGAGAGGGTTCTTTAGCTTCCTGCTGACTAGCACTGGATGCACAGGATGAAAGGAGTAACTTTAGGGGGCAAGAGAGACAAGATAGAGAATGAGAAACAAAGATAACATAAAGCAAGGTATAACTACTCAGAATAACACTAATCAATCCCTGAACACAAATATTTCAGTATCCGGTATGCATTTCAAAAACCTAGTTCTGGTTAGCAGTACTACATATTTAAACCATTGGTAGCAGCAATACAAGGTTCAATAATGCGATAGTTGTAAGCCCTTTTTTTATATCAGTATAAATGAAGAAAGCAGTTAAAAACAATTCCTTACTACTTAACAGCAGCAGTAAAAACTAGTCAATTCAGTGTTTGTAAATACAGATAGAAACTTTGCCAGTAACAATTTAAGACACTATACAACAATAGTTATATGCCCCCTTTGTGAGCACAGCTGAAGGGGGGGTGCATTAAGCACTGGCTCTATATTGATCTCTACGTGGATGTTGTGTCTTTTAAAGCCATTTACTGGCTTTTAAGTGAGGGAGTAAAATGTAAGATATTCACCTGGTAAGGGTAAGCGCTTAGGTGGCGCTACAGTAGCCTTGTTCTGTATTAATTGTTCAATAAAGACTGTTCTGCTCAGCAATGGTGTACATTTAAAGCCGATTGCTGGCTTTTAACTGTACACTTAGTTTACCTAATAATCCTCTTGTAAGGTTAAATGCTTGGATGACGCTACAAGAATCCTTTTACCCACTGTTTATGCTCAACAATAACATGTACTGGTTGCATATATAAGTATGACGGAATTATTTTTTGTTAGACATTTTGCTCCTACAACTGCTAGAACTGTCTGGGTAGCTTTCTTCACCATTCCTCTCATTTCTGCATACAGTTCTCAGTATTTTATGACTTTGTGTCTCTCTATATGTAAGGCACTCGAATCAATCAGTGCAGCAATTTCAATGATCAATGCAACGTTTGTCATTTTTATATGGGCTACTAAATTTGGCTTTCTCACATCTGTTTTTTGAACTGCTGGTAATAGGTAATTCCATGTAATACAAACAGAGAGCATGCTGTAGTGCCAGTGGCACAACAGGTAGCACATTCACTTTTAGTGTGGAGAGTCGTGGGTTCTATTCCCTTGGACCTCCTGATTGTGCAGTCTTTTGGCTGAGATGTTAAACCATGGCCCCATCTGCTTGAGTTGGTGTTAGCACCAGTCATTGTAAAAGATCCCTGGGCACCTATCAAAAAGAGTAGGGATCCTTTGTTTATATACAAAATAAGTCTTATTTACATATTTACAAATAATTACAAGTGTACGAATATATATATATATATATATATATATATATATATATATATATATATATATATATATATATATGGATTCACTTCATAATCTCGAAATGCTGAAATCTCGAATTTCAGTTTTTCAAGACCATGAAATCGAATCCACACAACATCGAAACACCAAAACCGCGAAGCCCAAAACTGCGAAATTCAAAACACCTAAAACACAGCACACACCAGACAACTCATATACCACAACACCCACATCACAACATAAACAAACAAAACAACACACATCCACAAACCTGCAAAACAAATAAGCAGGGGGGCAAGCCCCCATGCACCCCCCACACCCCCTACTTATATATACTAACTCCGAGATTGCACAAACAGTAAACAAAAACACCCACACACACACACACCCACACACCCACACACACACACACACACACACACACACACACACACACCACACAACACATACACACACACACACACACACACACACACACACACACACACACACACACACACACACACACACACAAACCTTCTACAGTCCCTCACACACACATCAATCACACATATCAGCACACTCACATACACTCAAACTCCCACCCAAAACCATTACAAAACACTCACTTATCTGACATAACACCTAAATCCACACATAGCACCGCACACCATCCACATACAATCTCTAACATTATGTAGCGTAAAGCCATAACCGCGAATATGAGATATTCGAATTCGCGATTATGCACTTTTGCTATTTTCAAACTTTGACTTTATAGTCTCAAGATATTGAAATTCGACATTTCAGTATTTCAAGATTATAAAGTGTTTCCATGTATATATATATATATATATATATATATATATATATATATATATATATATATATATATATATATATATATATATATATATATATACACATACATATATATATATATATATATATATATATATATATATATATATATATATATCTACAAATCTGCTTACACAATCATACTGAATGTTCTTCGCTATTAGACCCCCATTCCTTTTTCCATAATCACCATCTGATTTTACTTAATATTGTTGCTAAAATCCATTTATTATTAAACATAATTTCATTTATTCTTTCATTTCATATAACACATATAACATAAAATAAATTTTTATTTATTCTTTTAACATACCTGTGGATTCAGTAAACTCTGTGTAGGCTTAGAGTGAAGCCTACACAGAGTTTACATGTTGCATGGTGAGCAGCAATGCTAATTACTTATGCATGGTGTACACCATGTTTAAACGTAAACAGACCCGGGAAACCACGTATACCAACATGGACATCAGCAGTCATGTAAACCTGTTTACCTACGGGAAAATTAGGTCTCTGTGATTGAGAGGAATGCCATAATGATTAACAGAGTAATTAATAAAGCAGTGTATACAGTTCCAACACATTACATGAAAGCCTATACAGTGCAGAGTATTGTGGAAACCTGTTTCAGGCATACTAAATAAAAGTTATGTAAATGATCCGTAAGGTTACATAGACTGCATTATAAATAAATAGTCAGGGGAAGTGTATATATTGGAAAGGGATACGCAGATGAATTGTAGGAATGAACAGAGGGGAAGAAGACAGATGAAACATGGTAATGTACAGCACATGAGGGCATGTCATTGAAGACAGTGGTAACATGAGCACTAATTACATATCATCATGATACAGTGTGGACTGCACCACTATTGTATATTATGTGACTGTCACACAAGGTGACATGTCAATGGAGTTGATACTTTATGATATAAGCATCTTGACATAAACAATGGAGAGGACATATATCAGGGATAGTATGTGCAATAGGGATTATGTGTATATTGTGAAGCTGTGCAAAATGAGTTGCCTGAATATGAATGTATTGTCAGCATAGGTCTCAACCAAGTGGGACACATAGTAACAGGCCCATGGACAACAGTAGACAAAAGATTAGGGATAATATCAGAATAATGCCTCCAGTAATCCCATGTCTTCCACATAACATATGTGATTGTGATTGATCATAGATGGTTCTGCAAGAACACACTTGTACAGCTAGTACGATTCATTAACAATCTGTGAGGGGAATCAAGCACACCTTCCAAAAATTGTAACATCTGACAGAGGTGTTCAGAGGGACACTGCCACACCTGTATTAGAAATAATAAGAAATCCTAGCTAGCTTACAGGTGTGCATACCACCCAGTCTACTCATAGGGGTATGTTGTCAATATTGTAATTGTCTTGTGTATTTGTGTTCATAATGAAACTACTCCCCCCATGAGTTTCTTTCATGTATCGTGTCCTAATGTTTGTGGCATCAGTCTTTTGTGTGTGTTGATACTGTATGCATTATACCAATACCACACTTGGATTCAATGATTGTCCACAATTTGCAGTCCTCCACAATACTGGTTGGAGAAATGATGTGTAAGTCAGTTTTTACATCTGAGACCTAAATAATGGACAGGAAAGGGCTTAGCACAGAGCCCTGAGGTATGGACCTGGTTAGTGGACTCTAGATAGAAGTTACTTTACACACTGCAACATATTTTTCTGTCACATATGTGTTCCAGTTGTCTACCCACTTGGTGATGTAGGTGTTTATGGCCACATGTGACATTTTCTCTGTAATACCTGAATGTTGATTTGTGTTAAATGCTTTGGCCAGGTCAAGTTTCACAGGATGATAGTGTTGTCATCATGCATGCCCTGGTAACCTTCTTTTTTTTTCAAAACAGGTTTATCGTTTTAACATACAAGAGAAATATCATAACAATTTTATACAAGTAATTAAAAATAGATATGATTATAACATTCAACAAAACAACTAAAGTATTTACAAAGACATCCACTACAATCAGATCAATTAATTAAACTAAAATACCATGCTATTCAAATTAGGATTTTTTTAACAAATTTTGTAAATTATCCCATACAATATAATAAGATGTTTTTCTAGTTGTTCTTGACCTAATTGTGTTTATTTCCATATGGCACACTATATTCATAACATTTTAAATTCATTGAACGAAGGAGGTGTATCTGAAATCCAATTTCTGGTTATTATTTTCCTAGCCACTGCTAGAATAGACCATAACAAGGGAAGCTTAACCTTTTTAACACTTTGAGGTACAGGTGTGTTGAATAATATAAGAGATTTAGAAATAATTAAATTATCTGTAAAAAGAGCCTGCAAAAATTCATTAATTGACTTCCAGTATTCTTTCAATTTTATGCAGTCATAAAACATATGAGCCCAGTCAGCATTAATTTCTACATTACATCTCTTACATAGATTATCTTTATTATTTATTTTATTCATCATCAAAGGTGTATAAAAATATCTATGTAAAAATTTCCATGTATAAAGTCTCCAGACAATGGAAGACGTAGTTCTATAGGCAGATTCCAATATATATTGTTTATCTTGTTGATTTGGTGGGTCCCCATTAATAGAAGTGAAATAATTCCAGTATGAATCTACACTGTAAAAAGTTTCTTGTCTGATAATTTTATGTATGTATGAAAGTTTACCTTTATCAGAAACTTTATGTTGTAAATTTAATATCAAGTAATCAATCAGTGTTGGAATAGATTCTTTAACTGTTATAGACATTAGATCTATTTTATTAATGAGATGTTGTCTAAAGGTCTGAACCTCTAACCAGCAAGTTTCTCTTAGATCAAATTCTTGTTTTAAGAAATCTAGATTTTTAACTTTATTATCAGATATCAACTGATACCAGTACTTTAGATCATTATCTATAGCTAAATGAGTTCCTTCAGAAGTAGATGACAAAAGCATACCCTGAGTATACATTATAGGGAATATAATAAAATTCCATTCCCTATACTTAGGGTGCATGAATATAAAGTTACGATAGCTAATAATAATATTTAATGGGTAACAAACCATATGTTTAGGTGTAATAGGTGAAGTACAAAATTCCTTTAGTAACCATAACATGGAGTTATTTACAATCATATTTTTATGTGTTAAGGAGATTTTCATGAAGTGCATACTAATTAGCTCCTAATAATCTTTCCATTTTGCGACATATGACTTATCTATTAATAAAGTAATAACTTTTACAATAGAAGAGATAGTATATAAATTAAAGTCTGGAAAAGAAATACCCCCTTGAGACCAGCTATTA
The DNA here is from genome assembly GCF_019279795.1 of Protopterus annectens. NCBI lineage: Eukaryota > Metazoa > Chordata > Ceratodontiformes > Protopteridae > Protopterus > Protopterus annectens. The sequence continues at coordinate 639,717,485 of NC_056751.1, forward strand.
GTATGTTTCTTTAATGCAATCCTAGGTCTATTAGGTGCCCATAGGAAATTTAACATTAGTGTATTCAGTTTCTTGATAATTATTTTTGTAGGTAGAAGTATTATTGATTGTATTAAGTATAAAATCTTGGGGAATATTATCATTTTAATAATTGTAAGTCTCTCCTCCATAGTAAAAAACATATTATTCCAGGTATTAAAAAGATTTTGTATATTAAGAAAACAGGTATTATAATTATTATATATAATAGATTTAATATCTTTAGATAGTATTATACCTAAATAAGTTATCTGACCTGAATTGGGTACATATTTAGTAAAATCACTAATGAGAATATTTTTTCGTGTATATATAGGTAGTATTTTAGTTTTTCTTCATTGAATATTAAACCAGAAATACTTTTAAAATTCATCATTTTATCAAATAGAGACTGCATAGAAGAATTAGATCCTGCTGATGTAATTAGAACATCATCTGCAAAAAGTTGAATTTTGGATGTTGTATTTACATCTATTTCAAAACCCTCTATGTCAGTACTGTTTCTGATCAAATTAGCCCAAGGCTCCATTACTAAAGTGAATAATAGTGGAGAAAGTGGACATCCTTGTTTTGTACCTTTAAAATGGGTATTTTTTGTGAAACATATGTTCCTACCTTAATATAAGCCAATGTTCCTTTGTATAAATGCTCAATTAGATTTACAAATGTAGCTGAGAAGTTTGTGCATTTCAGTAAGGTAAACAGATAGTCCCAACTTACTGAATCAAATGCTGAACTTATATCAAGACTAATAAGTGTTAAATCTTTCTTTTTCCTATTTGCAAAATCAATTAATGTTAAAGTTCTTCTTATATTATCAAAAGTATTTCTATTTACAATGAAGCCTGTCTGATCTATATCTATAATGCCGGGGATGATTGTCTTCAATCTATCAGCAAAAATACTCATAAACATTTTATAATCAACATTAAGTAATGAGATGGGCCGATATAAAGTACATCTAGTTGGATCTTTATTAGGTTTTAATATTGGTGAAATAAATGTATATTGCCAAGATGGGGGGTTATTAACTCAGTTTGGGCCAAAATAAAAACCTTATGTATTAATGAATATGTACTTTTAGAAAGGATTTTATATATCTCTGGTATAATACCATCATTACCCGGTGCTTTGTTTGATTTAAGCTTACTTATTTGTGTAATAACCTCTGTATATGAAATACTTTTGTCCAATAGTTTAATCTGTTGTTTATTAAGCTTTTTATTCATGTTTGTGGTTATAAACTCCTTTATTTTATCTTTAGGTTCCATGTTAATGTTATTATGGTTAATTTTGTGAAAGTGATTTCTAAATTCATCTAGTATTTCTGGTATACTAGAAACATTCTTCTTTTTCCTTAGAGAAAAGATTTCTTTGATATGGTTTTGTTTATTCAACCCTTTTGTTTTATTTTTAAGTCTATGTAAGTATTTGGGGCTTATTGAATAAGACAAAAACTTGTTTTTCTCTAAAGTTATTTTAACTTTATGAGTTAAAATTTCTTTGTATTTCTCATTTAGTTTGTTTATTTCTTCAATAACTTTCTTGTCCATAATATTTTCTTTATTATTATGTTTATAAGAGTCTAATTTACTTTGAATATCTAACAATTCCTTATCCCAAGATTTCCTTTTATTATTATACCATCTGATACTTTGTCCATATAGATATGATTTTAAGGCATACCAAACATAGACAATGGAGACTTCAGGAGTATTATTTATGTCTAAAAAATGTTTTACTTCTGAAAGTATATATTCTTTATAGACTTTTAGTTGAGTTAAGTATGCTGGTATCCTTTGATCTGAACATTATGAGTATTTTTTATCATGAATTCAAAAACAATTGAATTATGATCAGATATAGGACATGAAATGATTTTGGAATTAATTAAATCTGTTACCTTCTGGTTAGAAATAAAGACCCTATCTATTGTTTAATAAGTTTTGTATCTGTTAGAAAAAAAGGTGTATGGTAATGATTTTGAATCTATCTGATTATTAATATCATTCAAATGATAAGAATTAGCAAAATCATTTAAATGTTTTGCATTAGATGTAATTCTTCTTTTTCCTATAGTGGTAGTATCACTTTCATGTAGTATACAATTAAAGTCACCAGCTAAAATAATATCTCCTATAGAGAATGATATGATCTTATCAAGATGATGTTTCACTGTATTAATACCAATTCCAGGTATCCAATATACATTAAAGTGTAAGTCTTCCCATTAATTTGTATTGTAACCATACAAAACATTCCTTTGTCATCCTGACAAGACTTAATGGTTTTAGGAATGGGCATACTTTTATTCCATAAAATAGCGACGCCTCTTTTTTTGAGAGTGCTCTAAACTAACCAATACTGTATATTTGTTTGTAGCTAGTTTATCAATATCTTTTTCAAGAGATAGGTTTCTTGCAAGAAGACTAAGTTGGCCTTATGTAAATTAATGTATCTTATTAGGCTTGTCCTTTTACACGGATTATTCAATCCATTAATGTTTAAAGAAATTCCTTTTAAAGATGTCATTTGGCATTTTAAAACTTAAGAATCTTATGATCAAAATAACAAATAACAACATAAGTAATGTTACATCTCCTCCTTTAGGTGTACCTTTAAATATAGCTGTATTTATTGAATCTCTTATGGGATTTTGTATAGGATTCAATTTTGTTTGTAGTGACAATGAGTGTACAAAATATATTGTGGATGTCAAAACTATATACATATAACAATGAACAAGTGAAAATAATGTAAGGATTAAACCTTGCATCCAGCCTGGAGTTAAAACTCCAACTTAGAGTAGTATTTACCACTCAAGTTAACCCCCTACCCTAAGCAGCAGTACCTCAGCTACCACCTTATCAATTTAATACTGGTTATATTTAACTTAAATTAACAGCTTTCAATTCAATTATCTAGCAAGACAAGACTACACATTTGATAAAACAGCATCATATAAACTAAAATAAACTTTTTGTTTAAAAAACTATTCATACTACTATATACATCTATGTAAAATAATACACTTGTATTCAAATAGCATTCAAATAATCTTGATATTAGGAACCAAGAGGAGAGGGAGAAATAAAAGACGTGAAAGGAGGGGAGAGAGTGAAAGGAAGAGAGAGAAAAGAAAAGGAAGGCATATTTACATATTAATTTATTCAAAGTATGTAAAAATAAGTTCTAACATTCATTTAAATCAAAAACTTTGGCTAATATGATTCAGACATTACATATATTAAGATGCATCTATTTTCTGTCATGTAAATGCAGTCAACAGCTTCCCAAAAATAACCTTGAATTGCTTGTATATGAGCATTTTACTCATACTCATTATTGTCAATAGAATAAAATATTATATTTATAGAAATTGTTATAAATCATACTGCATAGTTATGCAAATTCTCAGAAACACTTGCATTATTGTAAAAAAAGCCATCTGTATTTTGTATGTCTATACTACTGCTTTAAAATATATCACATGACAATTTCTTCCAGAATAGAGTTATAAAGTTATTTATGCTTGTCAATCAGATGAATTAAATGAGTTATAGTAATGTATATGTTTGGAACATACGTTTTAACACAGATTAGTATGCTGCAGTCAAGTAGATTTTCAAAAACACTTGAATAAATGTTTCATTTTCTATGCCTTCTAAAATAAGACAACTGCATCATTTAAAATAATTATAACTGACATATTTTATGAATTATAACATAGATATTTAAGTAATTATATAAAATAACTCACATTTAGATGTTAAAGAGTTCATTTTCCTTCACATAGTCACATTTGCATCAGTTCTACTTCCTGGTAGAGTGTTCTTCCTGAATCTGCGATGTGTCAGTGTGATATCTGGGTCAAAGGTCAGATTGACTGCTTTCAGCTTCTCTGTGAGAATTCTGAGAGTTGAAGCTTTTAAAACAACTCGAGGACACTGTTCATGAGGTAGCCCATATCCCAGATTGTCTCCCTTACATTTTGGCGGGAAACTTGTTAAAAACTAGTGACAAACATTCATTTAGCAGTGTAAATGCATCTAAACATGACAAAACCTTTTTCAATGTATTTTACAGGTTATTACAGCCTCTATGTAAGTGAAATTAAGCCCAAAGTTATTAATAAGTAATAAAACTCAATATTTTTGTCCCAACTCAATTTTTATGCAAATCTTATTATTTACTGTGTCTATATGATCAAAAGCATTTCTATATATTAATATGAAAAAAAAAAAAATAAAGAGAAAGAATAAAGAAAAGAAAAAGAGTAGAAAATAAAAGAGTGTAAGGCAGAAATAAAAAAATGTAAGAGAAAGCTATAAGAAGTATATACAATGGAATATTACTTACTGTTTATATTAATAGAGTTAAACATAAAACATATTATTTACTATTATTTAGTTCTAATTATTATTAGTTAAAGCATGACAGATTATTTACAAACAAGCATAAGCAGTATAATCAAGAAAGTATAATTAGGAATAGCATTTGAAGAACATATAAACTTTTTACAAGGAATAAATATGTTATTATTCTATTAATCATATTTTCATTACTCTTCTCTCCCTGCCCTCCCCCACCCTTTACCCACTACATAATCTAAATAGAATGTCATTGTTTAAACAAAGAAAAGAAGAAAAGGAGAAAAAGAGAAAAAAATGTATCAAATTACTGACCTTACTTCTCTTTTTCAGAAAGAGAAACAAATTGAATAATAGCTTGTTATTAGTTCCTCAGATATTTTGACTGATTATGAAACAAAACATTTCTTTGCACACAGAGAATAACTTTGATTAAATCTTTTTCAGAATATTTATGGCTTTCTGGAAATGCAGGAACTATATTTAAAAAGATTAATAATGAAGTAAAATGATGAGAGAAAAAAAGAAAAAAAAACATAGAACAAATCATTTGTTTTTTAGTGTCTTCTTCTTCTCTGAAGTCTTCCACGAAGTTTCAGTTGCCAGTCTCTTTAATGAAGGACTAGCCCATTCCATTTCCTCTATTTTATCCAAAATCTTATTTTTGTTGATAAACAGTAAAGCAGAGTCTAAGTCATCAAAAATTTTAGGACCATCAGGAAGGAAGATTTTTAGCTTAGCAGGAAACAGAAGGTATGTTTTAAACTGTGCTTTTTAAAGCTCCCTTATTAGTGGCAGAAAAACTTTTCTTTTAGCTATTACCAAGGAAGAATAGTCATTGTCAAACGCACAGTTGTCTCATTAATCTTAACAGGAGCTTTAGCCCAAGCAGATTTAAGAACCATCTCTTTATCAAAAGATGATAGAAATCTAACTATAACTGATCTAGGATAGTTTTTGTTAGAGTTAGTATTAGCTATAGATCTATGTGCTCTTCGATACCAAAAGAGAATGCTTCTGGTAAGTCTAAAGTTTTAGGGAGCCATGTTGTTAAAAAAGAAGTAATATTGTTACCTTCAATATTTTCTGGCAGTCCAAAAATCCTAATGTTATTGCGCCTAGATCTATTTTCCAGGTCATCCAGCTTTGTTTGTAAATGTGTATTTTGTTTCAGTAGAAACTCAATGTTGATTTCCTCTTCTTGGATTCTATTTTCCATGTCATTCACAACTTCTTCTATGCCTGACATCTGGATCTTCTGCTGTTGCAGGTCTATATGTAACAAGTCTATTTGTTTTGTAGTTTTTTCTATGAATGTATCTATTTTAGTATCCATGTTATCCATCTTAGCAGTAAGTTGCTGGATTATAGTTATCAGAGACTGAAGTTCTTTCTTGATGCTGGAGTCTTGAGAATTTGTCTTACTGGAACTCATTTCAGACTGATAAACTGACAGGAAAATTTCCAAAGTGATTTCTGACAGGAATATTGTTAAAATTTCCTTTCTTTTTAGATATAGTTCAAGAACTATATAAAACAAACATATTTAGAAAAAAAATTACTTCAAAAATTAATTTTTTAAGTAATTAATTCCTGTCAGTGTAATGAAATTGGTGGAGCTGAAGAAATCTGCTGCTATCCTGTGTTCATCCTTGGCCACGCCTCCCTCTGGTAACCTTCTTGAAGACAGTGAACAGATGTATCAGACATGATGTAGCCTGAACAAATCAAATGTGGGTTTAGTACAAAGTCAAGCTATTACCTGTATTCTTTTGGAGAAGCTCCATGTTAACTCCTTGGCTTACCCACAGATGAGGAGAGGCAGGATATGTCTATAACTCCATGCATCAGGTGCTGCCCCCAAGTCAGAAGGGTGCATGTTGCTGTACACTCTTCTATGGGAACATAGGCTATCTGGAGACTGTGTTGACATATGGATCCAAATGTGTCTGGTATGTCAGGTTTTAAGTCACACTAAAGGCAACCTGTGATGTTGTCACAGCCCATTGCTTCTGTTTTATTAGTCACAGAGACAGCACAGACATGCTGCCCTGCTGAGAATGATAACTGACCAATGTTTGCATGCATACTTTTGCTGATGGCCAGTGGCAACTGGGTGGTGACATGTGAGGCAAACTGTCAGCTAGCAGATTGTCTATGTCTTCTGGGTGGGCATGTCTGCTGACATCCACACACATAGATCTGTGCTTAGTTGTGTATGCCACTTAACATTTCATATGGATTGGAATAAATGATTTTTGACAAGACCACCATACAGCCTTGGTCATTCATCATATTCCACTCACTGTTGCTATGCACACAGTCATACAACTATACCAATGACACGTACGTGCATCATTTACACAACATATGCCTATATGTGTTTCATGGGCAAGCTGTGTTTGAGCGTCCTGTCATATCAGAGCACATTAGAGATAAGCTGTTTGTGACTAATGCAGAACATTTCCTGAGACAAATGCTAATAGTTACACAATGGTACTGCTGACCCCTTCAATAATCCTTGGGTGTAGCAGCACAACTGCACATACAATGAATTCCACAAGATAGCAATTGCATCAAAACACGTGATACATTGGTTGTGTTTATCACAGCATAACAGCCATGTTTATGAGACAAGACTTATTTGGCTATGCAATCGGCATGAATCGACATTGATGTCAGTCACAGAACATTTAATGATGGTATATAGACACATGCATACCTGTGCCATACTGCAAGTGTCACTGTTATGGTGGAATGACAACTGTGTAGAAGGTTGATCTTCCCCACTACAAAAACATGTCCTAGTATGCTAATAATATGCACAGCAGTGTATCATACCATGTTAACAGTTGTCAGGAGGCATATTACTACAGCTGTTATAGGAGAAGCATGTACTGCAATGGCATCAATGGCCATAAATACATTAGCTCGCATCACAGATTGTAAGATCTTTTTGTAGCCATGCTGTACATCCACACCTCAATGTGGTACATCAGTTACAGCAACATTGACATGTCAACTGTTCATAGGGTCATAAGATATTTTTAGGCTAATGGCCAACATCTCATAAAATCCTAGCTATCATTATACCATGCAAAAAAATCCCCATATCTATATAATGGAAGATAGCAATCCTATTGTGCATATGTGTGTACTTGTTTGATTGCATTATACCCTGCCACTGTCCATATGGGACATGTGTACCACACCTCTTCTGCAGGAAGGGTGTTATATGGCCAGTGGAAAAAGGAGGATGGTGGATGTGTGGGGCTATGTGAAAGGTTTTCAAAGTGGTAATGCAATGAAGAATGATTCCAAAGATCATACAATGGCCATAACATACCACCAGTCACACACACACACACACAGCAATAGACTGGGTCTGATTTGAACATTGCACCTGTGCAGGTATAGAATATGAATGCCATGCAATGTTACAGTAGCAACACTGCATATGTCTGATTGTAATACTATCATGATGCACTTTATGGAGTAGGATAGCATTATTGTATGCTGAGAAGAATATGTTGGGAGAAGTGTAGGACTCATCCCTGTGCAAAATCATCTCAAAAGTGATAGGTGTTTGTAGAGACATGCAAGTCACCTGCTGTCAGATTAAAACCAATATATGTGTAGATAAAGTAGTTTGCAAACACAGTAGTAAATGTTACTGCCACAGCAGTTATTTGTCTTGAATACTGCCAGATTGCATGTTATACAGTATGATGTCATCACTGTATGCTACAACGAGATGTTCAGAGAAGGGTTTGACATAGCCATGGACTCACATATCATTCTAAAATTGTCACCACAGTGAGTGTTGACTGCATGTACAATTGATTGTAGTGAGAATAGAACCCCTATCTACAAAGCACAGTACTTATCACAAGCACCACAGAACAAGTCTGGCTTTTAAAGTGACCAATAGCACTTTATAGCCGATGACATAAGCAGTGTCTGGTGAGAAGAAGATGATAATAGCAGTGCCCCACATGCTGCTGTAAAATGGCCTCTAAAATGTCAACCAACTGAAAAAATACACACCCACACATACACACACACACACGCACACACACATGCACGCACACACGCACACACACGCACACACACACACACACACACACTCGCCAGTTGACCAGAATAAGAACAGAACCCCTACTTAACTACGTTACACCAACTAAAGAACTCAGTATTTATCGGAAGTGTCAGAGCAAAAGTCTGGCTTTTACATTATTAAATAACACTTTACAGCCAATAACATCAGCAGTATCTGGTGAGAAGATTGTAATAGCAATGCCTGATATGCTGGTGTAAAATGCTCTTTCAAATGTTGACCAAGTAAAAACACACACATACCAGTTGAGTGCAGAGAGAATAGAACCCCTACCTAACTACTGACACAGCACAGTACTTAACACAAGCACCCTGGAACGAGTCTGAAATTTATAGTGTTGCAGGACAATTCACAATGGATGACATCAGTACTGGATGCTTGTGAGAAGATGTTGGGAGGCCATTATGAAATGGATGTGAAGGCATGTACAACTGTCAAAATCTTGGCACTCCAGGAAATTGTACTGATGACTGCATAATACATAATTATGCTGTTCTGACTAGACACACTCTCTCACACACACACACACACACACACACACACACACACACACACACACACACACACACACACACACACGCACACACACACACACACACACACACACACACACACACACACACACTCACGCACGCACGCATGCACGCACACACACACACACACACACACACACACACACACACACACACACACACACACACACACACACACACACACACACACACACACACACACCAGTTGACTACAATGAGATTAGAACCCCTACATAAGTACACCAACTAGAGAATTCATTACTTAATGTAAGCACCACACCACAAACATCACAAGTCTACTTTTGTAATGTTGCAGGACAATTTATTTTGGATGACATCAGCATTGGATGTTTGAGAGAAGATATTGGGAGTCCTTTATGAAATGGATGTGTAAGCATGTACAACTGTCAAATATTGGTACTCCAAGGATTGTACTGATGACAGCAGGATACACAGTTATGCTCTTCTGACAGACAGACAGACAGACACGTACACCACTTGACTGCCATGAGATCAGAACCTCTACCTAAGTACACTGACTAGAGAACTCAGTACTTAATGCAAGTGCCATGGCACAAGTTTGACTTTTATAATGATGCAGGACAATTTATTGTGGATGACATCAGCAGTGTATGTTGGAAGACCTTTATGAAATGGATGTGCAGGCATGTACAACTGTCAAAATACTGGTACTTCAGGGGATTGCACCAATTATAGCAGGATACACAGTTATGCACTTCTGACTAGAAAGACACACACATACACACACACACACACACGCACACGCGCACACATGCACACACGCACACACGCACACACATACACACGCACACACACACAAAAAAAAAAATAATAAATAAAAACCAAAAAAAATTTTAAACACAAACCAAAAAAAATAAGTTTTTTCCCTTTTTTTTTGGTTAATGTTATTATGGTTAATTTTGTGAAAGTGATTTCTAAATTCATCTAGTATTTCTGGTATACTAGAAACATTCTTCTTTTTCCTTAGAGAAAAGATTTCTTTGATATGGTTTTGTTTATTCAACCTTTTGTTTTATTTTTAAGTCTATGTAAGTATTTGGGGCTTATTGAATAAGACAAAACTTGTTTTTCTAAAGTTATTTTAACTTTATGAGTTAAAATTTCTTTGTATTTCTCATTTAGTTTGTTTATTTCTTCAATAACTTTCTTGTCCATAATATTTTCTTTATTATTATGTTTATAAGAGTCTAATTTACTTTGAATATCTAACAATTCCTTATCCCAAGATTTCCTTTTATTATTATACCATCTGATACTTTGTCCATATAGATATGATTTTAAGGCATACCAAACATAGACAATGGAGACTTCAGGAGTATTATTTATGTCTAAAAATGTTTTACTTCTGAAAGTATATATTCTTTATAGTCTTTTAGTTGAGTTAAGTATGCTGGTATCCTTTTGATCTGAACATTATGAGTATTTTTTATCATGAATTCAAAAACAATTGAATTATGATCAGATATAGGACATGAAATGATTTTGGAATTAATTAAATCTGTTACCTTCTGGTTAGAAATAAAGACCCTATCTATTGTTTAATAAGTTTTGTATCTGTTAGAAAAAAAGGTGTATGGTAATGATTTTGAATCTATCTGATTATTAATATCATTCAAATGATAAGAATTAGCAAAATCATTTAAATGTTTTGCATTAGATGTAATTCTTCTTTTTCCTATAGTGGTAGTATCACTTTCATGTAGTATACAATTAAAGTCACCAGCTAAAATAATATCTCCTATAGAGAATGATATGATCTTATCAAGATGATGTTTCACTGTATTAATACCAATTCCAGGTATCCAATATACATTAAAGTGTAAGTCTTCCCATTAATTTGTATTGTAACCATACAAAACATTCCTTTGTCATCCTGACAAGACTTAATGGTTTTAGGAATGGGCATACTTTTATTCCATAAAATAGCCACTCCTCTTTTTTTCTGAGTGTGCTCTGAACTAACCAATACTGTATATTTGTTTGTAGCTAGTTTATCAATATCTTTTTTCAAGAGATAGGTTTCTTGCAAGAAGACTAAGTTGGCCTTATGTAAATTAATGTATCTTATTAGGCTTGTCCTTTTACACGGATTATTCAATCCATTAATGTTTAAAGAAATTCCTTTTAAAGATGTCATTTGGCATTTTTAAAACTTAAGAATCTTATGATCAAAATAACAAATAACAACATAAGTAATGTTACATCTCCTCCTTTAGGTGTACCTTTAAATATAGCTGTATTTATTGAATCTCTTATGGGATTTTGTATAGGATTCAATTTTGTTTGTAGTGACAATGAGTGTACAAAATATATTGTGGATGTCAAAACTATATACATATAACAATGAACAAGTGAAAATAATGTAAGGATTAAACCTTGCATCCAGCCTGGAGTTAAAAACTCCAACTTAGAGTAGTATTTACCACTCAAGTTAACCCCCTACCCTAAGCAGCAGTACCTCAGCTACCACCTTATCAATTTAATACTGGTTATATTTAACTTAAATTAACAGCTTTCAATTCAATTATCTAGCAAGACAAGACTACACATTTGATAAAACAGCATCATATAAACTAAAATAAACTTTTTTGTTTAAAAAAAACTATTCATACTACTATATACATCTATGTAAAATAATACACTTGTATTCAAATAGCATTCAAATAATCTTGATATTAGGAACCAAGAGGAGAGAGAGAAATAAAAGACGGAAAGAGGGAGAGAGTGAAAGAAAGAGAGAGAGAGAAAAAAAAAAGGAAGGCATATTTACATATTAATTTATTCAAAGTATGTAAAAATAAGTTCTAACATTCATTTAAATCAAAAACTTTGGCTAATATGATTCAGACATTACATATATTAAGATGCATCTATTTTCTGTCATGTAAATGCAGTCAACAGCTTCCCAAAAATAACCTTGAATTGCTTGTATATGAGCATTTTACTCATACTCATTATTGTCAATAGAATAAAATATTATATTTATAGAAATTGTTATAAATCATACTGCATAGTTATGCAAATTCTCAGAAACACTTGCATTATTGTAAAAAAAGCCATCTGTATTTTGTATGTCTATACTACTGCTTTAAAATATATCACATGACAATTTCTTCCAGAATAGAGTTATAAAGTTATTTATGCTTGTCAATCAGATGAATTAAATGAGTTATAGTAATGTATATGTTTGGAACATACGTTTTTAACACAGATTAGTATGCTGCAGTCAAGTAGATTTTCAAAAACACTTGAATAAATGTTTCATTTTCTATGCCTTCTAAAATAAGACAACTGCATCATTTAAAATAATTATAACTGACATATTTTATGAATTATAACATAGATATTTAAGTAATTATATAAAATAACTCACATTTAGATGTTAAAGAGTTCATTTTCCTTCACATAGTCACATTTGCATCAGTTCTACTTCCTGGTAGAGTGTTCTTCCTGAATCTGCGATGTGTCAGTGTGATATCTGGGTCAAAGGTCAGATTGACTGCTTTCAGCTTCTCTGTGAGAATTCTGAGAGTTGAAGCTTTTAAAACAACTCGAGGACACTGTTCATGAGGTAGCCCATATCCCAGATTGTCTCCCTTACATTTTGGCGGGAAACTTGTTAAAAACTAGTGACAAACATTCATTTAGCAGTGTAAATGCATCTAAACATGACAAAACCTTCGCAATGTATTTTACAGGTTATTACAGCCTCTATGTAAGTGAAATTAAGCCCAAAGTTATTAATAAGTAATAAAACTCAATATTTTTGTCCCAACTCAATTTTTATGCAAATCTTATTATTTACTGTGTCTATATGATCAAAAGCATTTCTATATATTAATATGAAAAAAAAATAGAGAAAGAATAAAGAAAAGAAAAAGAGTAGAAAATAAAAGAGTGTAAGGCAGAAATAAAAAATGTAAGAGAAAGCTATAAGAAGTATATACAATGGAATATTACTTACTGTTTATATTAATAGAGTTAAACATAAAACATATTATTTACTATTATTTAGTTCTAATTATTATTAGTTAAAGCATGACAGATTATTTACAAACAAGCATAAGCAGTATAATCAAGAAAGTATAATTAGGAATAGCATTTGAAGAACATATAAACTTTTTACAAGGAATAAATATGTTATTATTCTATTAATCATATTTTCATTACTCTTCTCTCCCTGCCCTCCCCCACCCTTTACCCACTACATAATCTAAATAGAATGTCATTGTTTAAACAAAGAAAAGAAGAAAAGGAGAAAAAAGAGAAAAAAAAAATGTATCAAATTACTGACCTTACTTCTCTTTTTCAGAAAGAGAAACAAATTGAATAATAGCTTGTTATTAGTTCCTCAGATATTTTGACTGATTATGAAACAAAACATTTCTTTGCACACAGAGAATAACTTTGATTAAATCTTTTTCAGAATATTTATGGCTTTCTGGAAATGCAGGAACTATATTTAAAAGATTAATAATGAAGTAAAATGATGAGAGAAAAAAAGAAAAACAAACATAGAACAAATCATTTGTTTTTTAGTGTCTTCTTCTTCTCTGAAGTCTTCCACGAAGTTTCAGTTGCCAGTCTCTTTAATGAAGGACTAGCCCATTCCATTTCCTCTATTTTATCCAAAATCTTATTTTTGTTGATAAACAGTAAAGCAGAGTCTAAGTCATCAAAAATTTTAGGACCATCAGGAAGGAAGATTTTTAGCTTAGCAGGAAACAGAAGGTATGTTTTAAACTGTGCTTTTTAAAGCTCCCTTATTAGTGGCAGAAAAACTTTTCTTTTAGCTATTACCAAGGAAGAATAGTCATTGTCAAAACGCACAGTTGTCTCATTAATCTTAACAGGAGCTTTAGCCCAAGCAGATTTAAGAACCATCTCTTTATCAAAAGATGATAGAAATCTAACTATAACTGATCTAGGATAGTTTTTGTTAGAGTTAGTATTAGCTATAGATCTATGTGCTCTTCGATACCAAAAGAGAATGCTTCTGGTAAGTCTAAAGTTTTAGGGAGCCATGTTGTTAAAAAGAAGTAATATTGTTACCTTCAATATTTTCTGGCAGTCCAAAAATCCTAATGTTATTGCCTAGATCTATTTTCCAGGTCATCCAGCTTTGTTTGTAAATGTGTATTTTGTTTCAGTAGAAACTCAATGTTGATTTCCTCTTCTTGGATTCTATTTTCCATGTCATTCACAACTTCTTCTATGCCTGACATCTGGATCTTCTGCTGTTGCAGGTCTATATGTAACAAGTCTATTTGTTTTGTAGTTTTTTCTATGAATGTATCTATTTTAGTATCCATGTTATCCATCTTAGCAGTAAGTTGCTGGATTATAGTTATCAGAGACTGAAGTTCTTTCTTGATGCTGGAGTCTTGAGAATTTGTCTTACTGGAACTCATTTCAGACTGATAAACTGACAGGAAAATTTCCAAAGTGATTTCTGACAGGAATATTGTTAAAATT
>NC_056751.1:639737060-639749560 GCF_019279795.1 Protopterus annectens
GCAAAAAATCATTTCTGCAATTCACTGAATTTTCCAAGGGCAATGAAATAGTTGGCCAATTACACAACTTTGCCCTTTTTCCTCACTGTAGTATGATCTCAGACTTTGTATATATAGTTAGACTGGGTGTGGGGAGAACAGCCCCCCACCTTGGGGATTGTGGGGGAGGTGAAGCTCCCATCTTGAGTGGGTTTAATTTAATTAGTTGTGGGTTCCATTGTGCTGCAGGGCAATTGTTCATTGCTCTTGAAAAATTCAGCGAATCATGGAAGTGATTTTCGCTGAATACTGGTCGATGAAAAGGAGTTTTCTGAAAATAACTTTCAGCAAACTAGTATAGATGCCTTTATTCTACTTTCCATGTGTGTTACTTTAGCATAGCATGTTTATGCAGCACTGCATGGAGATCAATGCATGGAGATCAGCATCAAAATGGTGCTGTACACAACCCTATGCATCAAGCCTGGCAACTCCTGGTGGATGACAAAATCCCCACCTCTTACACTACTCCTGGAAGGTACCACAGAAACCAGCTGCTGGCATAGTGCTACATGATGTGGAAGGCCCAGGTAGTGCAAGGGTAGTGGAGGTAGTACTGCCAGGTTCAGTCTCAGATGTGCTGGGCATCGGTGCAGGAGCTGGTGGAGTAGGGCAGGCTGAGCCATATGGGTTAGCCTACCTCCATGTCCTGTAAAGCATTTTGTCATTTGTCAGAGATAGATTACAAGGAAATGTTTTGATGACACACAGAAAGATAAAAAATACAGATAAGGGTTGGGGTAAAAGAAAAAAGAGACGAGTACCATCATATGTGACATACAATGCATTATCACAATAATAAAGTCTTTATATCTACTTATACTTCTTAACAGCTACAAACTATAAGTAATGATTGTTCAAAGTAATCCTCATAATATGCATATATTGCACATATGCTTGCTCCAGTTATACAGATTAAGTTAACAGCAGGGCATTTATGCTACTTCAGTTGAAATTAAATTATGAACTGTTTTTAAAAGATTTTACTATATATTTGTTACGTGTGGTATTTGAACCCACAACATCTGACTACAGTATTAGGTTTGATTCCTACAGTTGGCTTGTGCTACAGACTGAAGTATGTATGCTTGCTTTTACAGTTAGGATATGCATGCTTACTTTGCTAATTCTATATAGAAGAGAAATACTTTAGCTAAAATAATAGTTATGGTATGCTGCATACATACCCCTTGCTTCCCTCAGTCTCTTCAGATGTACAGCATGGGCATCCCTATTCACCATGATATCTTGGTTGGCTGTGGAATAAAAAGAAGAGAACAAGAGATGAGCATTAAGCATACCAGTCTTGCATAGTATGCAGCTGCCAATCGAGTTGTAATTCTCTGTATCTGTGTACTTAAACAACTCTGGGATGTCATCAGTCCTAAACTCATCTAGCCACTTGATGAGTGCATCGTGCTTGTGCCTTTTGAGATCATTGTAGTGATGCCTACATCGTTGTCCAGTGTATGGAATGCCAGTCACATGGAGACAACCTTGGCCAGACTATTCCATGCCTCAGACTTGTACTGGGAGCTGGTATAGTCCCCCTGCAAGAGCTTCAGCTGTGGTGCTCTACAGGGAGTACAGTGAAGATTCTGGAGTCCTCAACACCCCACCTCTGTGCCCTAAATTGGGCACCTTCCCTTGCACTGCCAGACATGTCTGACCAGAGAAAACAGCAATAGTTAAGAATGATTTCCAGCCAATGCATGGTATCACATTTACTGCTAGTGCACAAACCCAAACAATAATGCCAACCATGTTTGCATGACATTAAGCAGAGATTAACAGTGATAAACAGAGAGGAAAGCAATTCATAAACTCAGAAGGGGAATGTGAAAATTAGCAGTAGTTTTTGGTTTGGATGCTGCTGCACCTATTACTTAATTTAATTTTGCAGACATGTTTTGGGGGCATAAATTATATGACCTGACACATTTTTGGTTTGGCTTTACATACTGATACAAGTAATTTGTATAATGTGGGATTCAAACCTACTCATTAGAAACAAAACATATTCCTCCACATAGGTGATTTTTTTCATCCTTCCCACAGAGGATGTGCTTGTTGAACATACTCATTAATGTTATATATATATATATATATATATATATATATATATATATATATATATATATATATATATATACACACATGACAGAATGAAGGGTTAGGGAGGTATGTGTGTGATAAAACAACATGGAGTAATTCTGCCAAAAGCAACCAGTAACCAGATATCAAGGCAAAAAAAAGCGGAGATCGCACCCTGCAAAATAAGTGCACAAAACTCTTTATTTAATGCTGCAGATACCACATGTTTTTGTCCATAAAACCATAGACATAGACATGGTAACTCAGCTTCTTCAATATTCAGCTTGCTGTATTTAGTTCTTAGAGATGTGGTAAACCCTTTTTCTGCTTGTATTAATTGTGGAAATAACAATGCAGTATATAAGACGAATGGTTTTAATTAAAGTATTTCTGATGAAGTCTGAGGTATGTGTGTGACCTAACAAGGTCTTAGTTTATACATTCATGTGTGTATGTGTATCATTGAAGTCTGAAGGGCATCCAAGGCCAAATAAGACAATAATGCTTACAGAAACATAATATTCAGTGTACTCTCTGTCACAAATATAATTCATATGAGCTCTAGTGCTATACATACTTATTGTTATTTATAATTATGTTTGAATTTTTTTATTTCTTGTTTAAAATTGAGTGGACAAGCATTAATACAATTGGAAGTGTGCTAGATTAGAACACAGCAAACAATGGAACAACTTATCCTTTTCAAAATCAAGAATGTCTGCATCCTGTTTGCAGGTGTTCTGTTTGCTTCTTGTGTGGGCCATTAGTCCAGGTTTGCATGAAGTTATGTGGTACACAAATGCGACAGGCAAAGATCACCTTGTTTTATCTCTGTGAACAATGTTTATTAGGCTTCATCCTTAAAAGACAAGTGCAGGGCTTGAACCATGGTCTAAAGATAGTATATACTGTGCGGATCACTGTGTTTAGCAGATGTGCTACACACACTCATATAATTCACTGGTGTAGTTTATGTATTGTTTATCTTAGAGGTACATTACATGATATTTATTGTTTTTATCCATTTCCTATATTTGTGCTAAGCCACACAATGCACAAATAGTGGTATTAAAACTATATGTGTAAAATAAACAACACATGTTAGTACATATGAAAGGTTTTTATACAAGTCTGGATTTGAACTCTTACACCTATGAACCTACAAAAGATAGTATGGGTGTTTTATCCTTCTTTGCCACAGAAACAGCTTTGTAGTAGGAATGAAAGTCATTGTGCATGCAAGCAAGTCCCAAATCATTAACATTATTAACAAGACATATGGGACTTGTACACTTCTGAGTTGTTTATACATGTGTTAATTTCAGATGTAGTACAATGAGTGTCCACACAACCATCAGTGGTGCAGTGGCTGGATTGTCATCTCACAGCAAGAGGTTCTTTGGTTCAATTCTCAGTTGAGGTGCTTTCTGTGTGGACTCGGTATGTCCTCCCTGTATCTGTGTGGGTTTCCTCTAAGTGCTCCAGTTTCCTCCCATGTTACAAAGACATGCATCTGGAGTGTTTCTCCCTGGGCATCTGCTGAAAGACGGCTTTGTTCCAAATCGGACTTTCCTAGTAAATAAATTTAAGACTATTGTTTGCAGCAATGCAGCTCTGTCTTATCTTTCTATGGTGTTAATTTTTCTCTTATCTGTACAGTAATCTGAGACATGCAGTCTGTAAGCCATTTTGTATCATTGTCCTTAAAATGTATGAGAATGGCGGCCGCGGTGGTGCAGTGGTTAGCATTGCCACCTCACAGCAAGAGGTTCTCTGGTTCGATCCTCGGTTGGGGTGCCTTTTGTGCAGAGTCTGCATATCCTCTCTGTGGTCGTGTGGATTTCCTCCGGGTGCTCTGGTTTCCTCCCACATCCCAAAGACATGCTGTAGGTGGATTGGATACTCCAAATTGGCCTTAGGTGTGAGTGTGTGTGTGCCTTCTGTGGAAGGTTGGGCGCCGGGCTGGCAACTCGACACTGTAAAACTCCACTGCCAATCATGAGCGGACAGTTGATCTGCTGTGGCGACCCCTAACCGGGAAAAGCCGAAAGAAGAAGTCCTTAAAATGTATGATAATATTAACTGGTAATAATATACAGTTTTCAACAAAGGTTGGAGGGTTTCGATATTACTGAACAGAAATCCAATGAAAAACAGTGACATTCAGTTCTGGTTTAATCAAACAATCAAAAAGAAAATAAAACCAGTGAAGAAAAATCCACTATAATAGTTGCAGAACTTCAGTAAGTGCTTTTGTCTTAAAAAAAAGCTTCTTCAGACTGAAGTGAATACAATTACAAAACATTTAAATAACCAATGAATAAATCACATGACAGGCTTGCTCAGTGTTTTAACCCTTTGTATTTCAAAAACATAATGATCTCTTTCCTATTGTTCAAGCCTGGAAAATGGCAGGCATTTAGTTTTACCTGCCACTTATATTCAAGCCATCCTAATTCATCTTCAGGGTTAAAGCATAATTCCATATCTTTTAAAGCTTCTAAAACTAAAAACTTAAAATCAACCTTACAGTTTCCAGATTTAAAATGCTTAGCTGATGCATTCTTTTCATCCCCTATAGAAATGGCATATTTATGTTCATACATTCTCTTGTTTAAGTTACATGTTGTTCTTCCAATGTAATAACATTTACATGTTGCACAGAATACTAAATAAACCACAAATTTAGACTTACATGAGTATGTTTCATTAATATAAATTGTCATGTTGTTAATGATTAAGTTTGTTTCTTCAGTGTACAAAAAATTGCACATGTTACAGTTGTAACATTTAATCATGCCTTTCCTTTCCTTCCTAACCTTGGGCAAATTCAATTTTTCTTGAAAAAAGTTCTTAAAACTTTTGGCCCTTCTTTGTGTAAAAAGAGGTTTATTACCAATAACTTCTTTAATGCCAGGAACTCCTCTGAAAAGATTCCAATTGTTAGTTATTATATTTTTTATATACTGGAATACAAAATGTTTGCTACAGGCATTCTAATTTTATAGTCATTAGCTCTGATTTTTTGTGTTTTAGATGTAGTTGCACTTCTTTGTGGTTTAACCATAGACTTACCCCAGGATTCAGGAAGCTTCATGCCAGAATAGTGTTATTCCGACACAGAGTGGTTTGTGTCCATATAGAACAACAGCACACCTTGCATATGCATAAAGTTGCACTGCTATATTCTAATACAGGCACAAGTCTGCGTACGAGTGCAGCGGACGTGTCCAAGAGCAGTGCTCTTACAATATACACACCCTCGGCACTCCAGAGTTGCCGTATGGCAATACAAAAGCAGCAAAATTGTTCGTGGGCACCTGTTATTGCCCATGGGCATACACCTCAACCTTTTAGAGCAAAAAATCTGGACAGAGCCTAAAATGATGGGGGGGGGGGCAAATAGGGATAGATTTTAAATATTGCTCTTACAAACTTAGACATTTTACAGAATAATATGTTATGCATTAGCATGAATTTTCTGAAGGATGTGGAGTCTTAAACTCAAATATTTATCATTATTTAATGACATCAATCCTCAGCTATTTGCCAGAAAAGTACAGATTTTAGGAGGAACACACCAAAATACAAGGCAAAGAAATGGCCATTCTGAGAAAATCTGTACAGTTGAGAGGTATGTACCATGGAGCTTATCTTACAACTATCTTTGAAATGTGTACAGATAGTTGACTCATATATTTTGGTGTGTTCCTCCTAAAATGTGTGCCTTCCTGACTCCACAGGACCAAAACATTAAGCTAATGCAAAATCTATGTATTCTATCAACTTTCTAAGTTTGTAAGTTTAATACACAGATAATGGTGAAGAAAGCAATGTGCAAACCCCTACAGTAAATAAAAATAAAACATATATGTATTTTTTTTCTGTTCACGAAAAAGTTTAAACATAGCTGAGCGAGAGTGCGCATCGCCCAGCTATGCTTAGCTCAGCATACACATCCCAATGAGCTAAATACAAATATACAGCCAAAATAGTGTAAAGTGAAATAGTGTGGTGGTTACAGCTTTCACTTAATAAGCAGGCGTTTGCGGTTCAAATCCTATTCATTTTTATCTGTTAAAAAATCATGAAAATATATTTTGTTATCAGTAAGTAGTGAATAATATATATATTTGTTAACTAGGGTAGTGTAGCAGGTCGAAATGTGATGTGTCAGTGTAGTACAGATGCAAAACCTTCATAGAAACACAAGTTTCCCATACAGCATAGCCACAAAAGAATGTATTGTAATGAAAGCACATAGGCGGATGTTATGGAAGGTAGACATACATATCATAATATGTCATTTAATCGACCTTACAATGCTGATAGTCTATAAAAGGAAAGCTGAACAATGCTAACTGGTGCTCAGCTATGCTTAGCTAGTATAACCATTGCTTAAATGTAAATACTAAGCAAGAATTAGCATAGCTAAGCAGATTTGTGCACTGGTAAGCAATGCTTAGCATCTACCCCTTTAAACAATGCATATACCAGCTAAGCTGGTTTGCCCAGTGCTTAGCTTAGCTTAGCATATTCAAAACCATCCAATCACAGCACAGGGCAGGAAATTGGCCATATTTATACCTTGCAAGTAGGAATACAGCTCATAACCAGTTGCGACTCCCCACTGTAGGCACTATGGCTGGTGATGGAGAGGGTATGGGCTTTTGGGAATAGCACTGGGGCATACAGGAGTCCAGGGTCATGGTCAGACTCCTTGTAAAAAAACATGATATGAGCAGCTGCAGGACCAGTACCAGGGCTCCCAATACAAAGTGGAGGTCAGGGAAAGTCTCGCCTGCAATCTCAGTAGTGCCACTGGCATCCCCCTGACTGGTGAGCAGGTCCAGCATCACTTTGCTGACTTGAAGCGGAAGAAGAGGGAGCTTTTGGACCAGTGGGTCCAAGATGCATGACAGAGGGATGTCTCAGCTGTGTGTAAGTATTAACATCAATAACTATTTACAAAGTCCAGCCTGTGTATGTGATGGGTAGGTATGCATAAATGTTCCACTATCTTCTTTACAGCTCCAGCTCAGTGGGCTGCAAACCAGGAAGCCCATGTAAGTAGGCTGCTAAGGCTACATCACGAGGCTGTAAGTAGCAATCTAGCTTCTAGTATTCATACCAAATAAATATAAAGGTGAAGAATGTCACCTTGCAGTATTAAAAATGAGTATGGTTTGTTCTGAATAAACCAGGCAATATTACAGTAATAGTCTCATATAGGTTATATATAAATAAAACTGTAACTGCCTGCCAATAAAATTCAAAACCCTGGACTGGTTGTGTTTATTTTGGTATTGTATGAATTGAAATGTGTACAGGTTATGCACAGCAACTATAGCAATGAAAGCATTAAACAATCAAGTCTCATCTGACAAGGTTAGCACCTTTGCAAGACATGAGATTAACTGATATGAAATGTTTGATGCACCAAGATCTGATATCTGAATAGTAATGTTGTGTTAACCACTGTTTTCCACACTGTGATATGTCAAAAAGTATATATAGGAATGTATGCATAAGTATGTCATAATTACAAGGTCAGATTGTACAACCAAGAGAGTATTAGACAGAAAACATTCAAGGAAGAGACAGCAGTTTTCTCAATATCTTGTTCTGATGAAACACAAAAACTTTTGTTGTATTTTATGCACAAACAGGCACGGTTTGAATCCTGGGAGTGGTAGTAAGCTGTATGCATAATTTCACCTAGGATTTTGTGAATATGTGTAGAAACAGTCAGATAGTGTTAACAGAAATTTCCTCCACAGGTCTGCCAGGTAAGAAAAGGTATACAGTAGCTATAAGGAGGCTGTAGTTATACTGTGTCAAACACCCATGGTCCAACCCCAAGGCTGTAAATGACAGCAAGTTAAGTGCATACACCAAGTAGTCTCCCCCAAGAAATGTTCAAGTGTCATGCTGTCACAGCTACTGGTGCCTGCTGTCAACAACCAGAGTGACTGATAGAAATCAAGGCAGAGTATGGCAGTAGCACACACACACACAGAGTATGAGTGCACATATGTAACCCTGATTATGTGAATATGGGTAGAAACAGTCAGGTAGTGTTAACAGAAATAACCTCCACAGGTCTGCCAGGTAAGAAAAGGTATAAAGTAGCTATAAGAAGGCTGTAATTATCCACTGGGTACAAACATACCACTGCCCAACCCAAGGCCATAGGTTGTTGTAATAATACCTGTAGAGTGATGATTAGAGAAATGATCATTAAAGCTGTGAATGCTGCAAGAATCTACATTGGTTAAGTGACATCTCTCTCTCTCCCCCACCTTATCTTCACCAATAATCTTAACACATAAATGAATGAGTATGTTTTTCACCAAACCTACAGTTGGGACATGTGTCCTATTGTTCTACAAATATTGAAATGTTTTCCAGTTAATGTTCCCTTCTCAAATACTGTCATTGGTGGCCTGTTGCTATCAATGTAACCTGCATGCTGGTGTAATGCCCACTTCTGTTTGCTATGCAAATGTTCCAAATCTGTTGTTTTGGGTTAATGGGAATACTCATGCATGCTGTTATAACTAATCATTGGAATGTGTTTTTCATGACTAACCAACATGTTCTAAAACTGCAACACCATAGCACATCTAGGAAGACAGATCTCAGTGGATCCGCCTCTCCCGCCTCATCTGGCCATGACACTGGGCCCCAGCACATCTGGGACACACCCTGGGACCTCCTCATTCACTGGTGCTGCACCACCTTTGGGTGGAACTGCCTCAGGGGATGGGGCTTGTCCCCCCCCCGGGCATGGGTGCAGACAGGATCCTGTCACCCGAAGCCAAGTTCAGGGTCTGGTGCATAGCGAACTCCACAAAGAACTGGGAGATCGGGTATACCAGCTTGAGGGCCATGTGGTGCATTTACAGGGTCAGCCTGCCTCTCCTGCTCAGTCTCCAGAACACCCACCTTTGGAGACGTGAAGGTGCAGTGGACATTAGATCCATACTGTGAACATCTTACTGCAACAAATCTGTCCAAAGGCTGTCAAAATGGGGGTCAAAGGGCCTAAACTAGGGACCTCTTTTAAAAATTGCCCTTATCCCTCCCTCCCCAGCAGCAATTGTTCTGCCTTGCAACAAAATGATACGTCCTGCCAGGTCTTGGACCCAGGTCCCTGGAAACCACAATCAAAGCAATGCACCATTACACCATCTGAGCTCTATAAAACAAGAATGATTTTCCAAACATATCAGTTAGTACAGTCATTGAACAGTAGGGAAAGGAGTCTGTAGAATCAGTCAGGTTCTTTATATATACATGTATATATGTATGGAGATGCATATATAGGTTCATAGATTAGTACTAGGCTAACTGCCCTTGCAAGTCATTTTAAGCCTAGCCAATTATCCCTTGTGAGACTCAAACCCTGTACTTTGTGTTTGTAAGGCAAACACCTTAACCATTAGGCCACCCTCCCAACCCATGTGGATATATGTGGACAAATCTATATATAATATACATATATATATATATATATATATATATATATATATATATATATATATATATATATATATATATATATATATATATATAGAGAGAGAGAGAGAGAAATTTATATCTACATATATTCATACACACCTATATATAGAAAGGTGAATAAATGCATATACACACACACACACACACACACACACACACACACACACACACACACACACACACATCTATATATATATATATATATATATATATATATATATATATATATATACATATGTGTACATAAATATACATAAATATGTAACAGCTACAAACACATGCAATCTGAGGGTCATGCTGCTGCACCCTAGAAGTCTAAATCTGAAAATGCACTCACTAGAAGTATTCCTTAAAATTGGGAACAATGACATCTGTGCTGTAACAGAGACCTGGTTAAAGACAGCAGGAAGCACCCCTGCACTACCAGCCTATAACTCATTCCACACCTTTTGGCTGCAGAACTTGGACTGAAGTTCCAAAGGGGGTGGCATTTCCATATTCATAAAGGATGCACACACCTCCAGAGTGGTAGCCCAAAAATTATTATCACAGATCCTGCAGGTGCAACTAACATTGGGTAAGACAGTGGTTCAAGATGTAGCCTGCTGTAGGTCCCCAAACATGTCCCAAGACTCACACTCCATGTCCCTAAACACCCTGTAGAATATTAGTGTCCAACCTAACACTGTCATACTGTTTGACTTCAACTACCCCACCATTAACTGGGAAAGCTACTCATGTACAGATGTACTTGCCCATCACATCGACCTGGTCCTTACTAACATGGGCGACTCTTGCTGTACACCAATAGTAAACTACTCCCTTGTTAGATCTGACCACAACGTAATCACCATTGGAAATCCACAGCCCTCCCACCCCCACCCCCTGCACAGGAACCACCAGGAAAAACCTTTCTAAAGCTAACTTTGGCCTCTTAAAAACAGAGGTGGATAACCTCACGGCAGCCATGCAAATGGAGAATAGTTGCATGACTGCTGAATCAGAGAACAATGCACTATGAACACGTACACAAATGCATGGATACCACCATATCTAATAGAACAAACATCCTCACCTCCAAAAAAGGGAAGCCAATCTGGTGGTCCCAGGCCATAAAGAAACTGTAAAACAGAAGGAGGAAACTGATACGGAATAAGGTGCAGTCCCAAGACTGGAAAAAACCCTTATCAGCCTCAATTAAAAGTTGAGATCCCTCATCAAATACTACAAAGCTAGCTTTGAAAACAGAAATGGAGCACATAGTAAAGACAACCACAAGGCCTCATACAGTTATGTAAAGAATCTCCATGGGTATACCAAGATTTGCTCTGAGCTACTGGACAATGGTACCTCCTAGACTGAGCCAACAAATATTGCCAATATACTGGCTTATATATTGAGTACAAACTTTAACCCCACCCCAAAGCACCAATCACAACGTCAGTACACCACCAGGCACCCAGTATTACTGCTGCACAGGTTAAAACACCACTGCCCAAGGCCAAGAATACAGCTTCTATGGGACCTGACAATATCCCTGGCTGTGTTCTACATGAATTACAGAGTGACATGGCACCTCACCTGTGTGCCCTGTTCAAGCACAGCCTCACTTCAGGCTTTGTCCCTACTTAATTCTGTGCTGCTACAGTCACCCCTCTCTACAAAGAAGGTGCAACTACAGACCCTGGGAACTACCGTCCCAATAGCCTGAAAAGTCTGTTATGTAAAGCTACTGAATGCATCATCATGCACCTAATAAACAGGGGTATGGGAATCTGCCGACTCAGGGTCCCACACAGTTTAGTTTTGTGAATGGTAGGTCATACCTGCTCACTCGCCCTGGTCAACTTCTTTGAGTCAGTCACCTGAGCTGTGGATGAAGGCAAGTTGCCACATACAGCCTACCTTGATCTGGCCAAAGCCTTTGATAACATTCCCCACTCAGGAATCATGCAAAAACTCACTAAGCTAGGCATCAGCCTATATATTACTAGAAGGGTTGCAAACTGGGTCACAGATAGAACTCACAGTGTGAAAATACCTGACTCCAAGTCAGACTGTTGAGCAGTCATAAGTGGAGTCCCACAGGGTTCTGTCCTGGGTCCTCTCATGTTTGGTATCAACTTCTCTGAAGTCCATACCAACATGAAGGGACTCTGGCTGACAATGTTTGCAGGCAATTGCAAGTTGGGAGCTGTTATTAACTACCCAAGTGATGTTGGCATCCTACTGAAAGGCCTCACTGAGACCAATGACTGGTGTCAGAGCCATGGCCTTAAGCTCAATGTCAGAAAATGTGTTGTCATCCCCTTTGGGAAAAACCCTGTTCCCATGAATTACCACATTGATGGTAGTCCCCTGAACAAAGAAGGCATTATAAGAGATCTGGGTACACAGGTTGACAGCAATGGTTCTTTTGACCACCACGTTACCACTGTGGTCAGAAAGTCCTTCTATTTAGCACATCTCAGTACTAATGCATTAACATCCAGGAAAGAAGAGGTCATTGTTCCCCTGTACTCTTCTTGACAGAGTGACACAGTTTGTTTCAGCATACATATTCTGATGGATGTGAGGTAGGTAAATGAAATGTATGTCCTCATTTTATGACAAAAATCATATCATCACATTGATTTACCAGAGAAATGAGAATAATCTGTAAAACAGACCAGAAATATGAGCAACAAATCTGGACATCCTGAAACAATCCAGCCAGTTGAGCGGTATGCTCAGAACTCCTTACTGCAATGAATCTGGACCAAGGCTGACAAAGTGGTGGGTGGAAGCCATGAAAATGGAGATGTATCTGAAGTACTGGCATAGATAAGCTAACACAATTGCTG